>NC_067481.1:60191716-60491716 GCF_947179515.1 Apodemus sylvaticus | reverse complement strand
GGAGCTTAACCTACCGTTGTTCTGGAGTGGGTGCTCCACCAGAGAACACCATACTCTCCCATTAGGAGAGCAAGCCGCAGGTCCACTCAGCCGCCTGCGGGCGTACAAGGTACCGTGCAGTCAGACTAAGTGGCCAGGGCTTCCTGATTGCACGCACACCACTGACAAGGTTCATTTGTCTGCCTGCCTCCTCTGGAGAAGAGATTTCAAATTATGTCCCCTAAAATCAAACTGTTTAATTTTGTTAGAATCACAAGCACACCCTGACTGACCCCAGGAAGTAAGCACTGCTCACTCACTCGCCTCTATGCGCCACCTACCAAAGACGTCCGGTGGCCTCTAGGAGCTGAGCCGAGCAGTGCAGCAGGCAGCAGAAGGAACTGGGCCTCTGTCCACGCAGGGATCTGAGGGCATGCGATCTGCCAACAGCACTGATGTGCTCCAAGTGAGGATGATGGTCCTGACCTCCGGCTGCCTGGATTTCAGCCCACTGAGGCAGACAATCTACCATTCCAGGTCTGAAGAGCTCACTAGGAAAATGGTGAAACAGTAACTCCGTGGCAAGGTGGGTGCTTAGCATGACAAGCATGGCATCAGTGGAGAGCACAGGGAAATGCACTCTGGGACCCCTTACAGCTCTGCAGTGTGTGAGGTGGGAAGACTGAAGGCGCGTGCCAGCGGGAGCTGTGTAAACAGCACTTAGGGCTCTATTACTGAAGAAATATGGAGTTAGAGTACTGGAGAGAAAGAAAACCGCCACGCTCAAAGAAGGACAGTGTGTTAAGAGGAAAATTATAAAATGTTAATATTAAAAAGAGTCACTTAATCTAATCTCACTTTCTGGAGAATATTAGCCCCAAATCTGGTGACAAACTATTTCTTCCTGACTGACCCCTTGAGGCTCACTGTGCCCAGTCTAAAGCAAAGTCCTCAACACACTTACCTATGGATGCAGTTTTTGCTTCTACAACAACTGAGGAACTTCCACTTTCTTAATACAAAGAGTCAGTTATGCACAAGCAACTGTGCCCCAACTCCCCTCTCCTCTTAGTGAAGTATCCCTGGTAACCAACCATGCTTGGATTCCAGACTCCTGTCCCTGCTAGTGCTGAGGACACTTTGTGGAGGCACAAAGGGTTTCACTTCATCAAAAGCACTCAGCACAAAGATGGTGACTATCAAGGGCTTAATTAAGTGCTGCTTTGGTGACTGTTAAAATGAGCTCCCTGGAATTCCAAAGCAGCGCTCCTCAGGCCACTCAGCTTGCACTTCACATCCTAAAGCATCACGTGAAGGGACTGAAGGGAGCACGCCAGCCAAAGTGCTTAGTTTGGGGTGTTGGTAAAACAATAGGGTAAACAGTTTACATGAAAGTGAAGCTCTTCACAATGCCAAAGTCAACGTGACTTCATACTTACTCAAGCATCAAAACCACTTCAACAGTGGCATATGGCTACCCCAGATGAGGTAGGAAGACTTCTGCTTATATTTGATATTCCCTCTCCCTCCCCCTCCCCCTCCCTCTCTCCCTGCCCCCACTGCCCACTATCACCCTTCTGTGTGTGTCTATGTATCTGTCTCTCGCCTGAGAACAGCACCCACTGCAATCAAGCTAACTAAGCACAATCCCAATTCTTTAGTTTACAACTGGCATTTTGCACATCTTTTTTCCTTTCACTTTTTTTTATTAGATATATTCATTTATTTACATTTCAAATGTTGTCCCCTTTCCTGGTCCCCCACCACCCCAGCTGAAAATCCTATAACCCAATCTACCCACTCCCGCTTCCCTGTCATAGTATTCCTCTACACTGTGGCATCGAGCCTTCCCAGGACCAAGGGCCTCTCCTCTCTTTGATGTCCAACAAGGTCATCCTCTCCTGTCTATGCATCTGCAGTCATGGGTAACTAACTCCATGTGTACTCTCTGGCTGATGGTTTAGTCCCTGGGAGCTCTGGGGGTATTGGGTGGCTCATATTGTTGTTCCTCCTATGGCGTTGCAAACCCATTCAGCTCCACCACTGGGGACATCTTTTTTTTATTTGGTTTTTTTTTTTTTTTTTGGATTTGCTTTTTTCAAGACAGGGTTTCTCTGTATAGTCCTGGCTGTCCTGGAACTCACTCTGTAGACCAGGCTGGCCTCGAACTCAGAAATCCACCTGCCTCTGCCTCCCAGAGTGCTGGGATTACAGGCGTGTACCACCACCACCCGGCTCACTGGGGACATCTTAAAGTGAATCTATCAGTGTAGAAGTACATGAATTTCAATTAGAAACAACTATTTCTTCTATGGCATTTGTATATAATAATTATAAATACCTTCCTATATGGTGATACTTTTCATGCAGTGAAGGTAGTTAACAAAGTTGGAGAAGCCTGGTCTAAAGAACAAGTACTAGCAGTTGATTTATAAACAAGGAGCTATGCAATCAACAAGGGTCTCAGCAGGAATCATCTGGTGTAGTATTTAGTTCTCAGTTTTATGGAAAATTCTCTAGTAAGTGCTCCAAAGACTTTCAAAGATGAAAATTCCACTAAATGAAGGGAAGACACCCACACACTTGCCTAGTAGATTACAAAATCATAAGAAGGCAAGTCAAATTTTTAGACCCATCCCCTGTGTAGGATGTACAAAAAAATCCCACAGGTGTGAGAGGAGCTTTAAGGGTTCCAGAGGGCAAGCCCAATGCTGGCAGAGCGTGCCAGGGGCCCAGGGCACACACGAAACTGAAAGAGTCAGGTTTATCTGTCACTGTAAACTGACCCTTCCAGAACTTGTGGGGCAGATTTAGACAGCATCCGGAATTCTAGCCTGATAGTAGAGTCTCTAGAACAGCAATTAACTCCTGGGAAGGTTTTCCCTTTTCTGATGTACAAGAGGCTCCTCAGAAACTCAGTTTCATCAAGATGTTTAGAGGCATTTTACTCTGAGAATCACAGGCCTCTGAACACACGCATAATCAATTCGCGTCCTTTCCCTTCTCAGATTGCCAACTGGACCGCAAGGCTCATGCTCCACCCTGGTCATCTATATCCTGGTTTCCCATAAGCTCTGCCTCTTACTACCCTTTATTTTATTTTATTTTTTTAATATTTACTCCCAAAGAAATTAAGTGAAGTGAAACGGTGATGAACCAATCTGGACAACCAACAGTTCTGATTCAGCATCTGGTAGGAAGGATAAAGTCATCCACTAAACAACACTGAAGTTTTCTGTAGATGTTAACTTGCCCTTAGAGATAATATAAATCATTGTCACTGACACAGACACTGTTCGACATCATAAGCCAAACTCCACAACCTGACACTGTGTTCTCACTGGGGCTTTTTATGGAGAGGCTAAGAACAGGTAGTTAATGAATTTGTGTGTGTGTTCCTGGGAAGTGGTATAATTTTTGGTTAGTAAATCTCAGAGTTCAATAGACTATAACTTAATTCAGAGGAAGTCTCTTCGGCCTTGCTAATGAGTATGTGCCTTTTACTAAAACGCTGTTCTTGTGATAGCCATGTTTGTCTTCACTTCTACTAATGCCCCAGGTTTCAAATGGTTGAATCTAATTTAAGTGAGGTTTTAAGGTTTCCTAGGCTGGCGGCCTTCTCCAAACGTCCTCATACAATCTTCTCATCAGCATCCATATCAACGGGGTAACAATTCTTATGCATATTGTTAGTTCTTGATGAGAAGTCAGCTGAGGAGAGGCAGGACATCAGTCAGGAGCAGCTGACTATCTACAACCACTCTGGGTGAAAAGATAAAATGTTTCATAGAGATTTAAAAGAACAGCTGCAGAACTTCCTAGGTCTCTCCCCTTTCCTCCCCCTCCCCTTCTCCTCTCCTATATACTTAATTACAAAGTCTGCTCTAAAGGACATAGGACCCAAATTAAACCTCTTCCCTTCAAATGCTCTGCTGCCAGAGTGAAGTGTTTCAGTATGGTTACCACGGCAACTCACCAAGGAGCGGTTGGTTTGCATTTAGAGTTAGCATTCAGCAAAGGGTAATCAAGGGTCCCTCAGCCCTCGTGAAAATATAAATAAGAGTTATTTATACACTAAACTAATGCCACCACTAAGTAAGTCCCCCAGATAATTCTTTCAATTACTGATTTTCTTTGAACCTGAGACCTTTTCTGCTTTGTTACCCTATTCTTGGGCTTTTTCCACCAATAATGAACTACTTCTTCTTAAATATATTTCCTATACTCAATAACTTTACAACCTTGCTGGTTTCCTTTGAGATAAAATGGTCAGATATTTACAACTTTTCCATAAAATGGACCCTCCAAAGCCAAGGCTCATGCGCAAAGGTTAAAGTCTGAGAAGTAGAGTTTGGTAGGGAGTAGCTTCCCTAAAAAGAGTTTGGCAAAAGGGAATTATTAGCGACACAGTTTCCACTAAAATAGCAAAGCTTCTCTGAGGTTCTTACCAAATCTGTTTAGTGTGACCACCTATAGCCAAGCATTTTGTTTTTATTTATTTCTTTATACTCATGCAAGTTTATTATATAAGAAACACCTCCCCCCCCTCGACATAACATTTTTAATGATTCCCTGGGAATTTCATATCATGCAACCAGATCACACTCACTTCCCAGTCCTTCTCTGTCCCCTGCCCCCACACACTCTTATGATAACCACAAAAAAGTAAAAAAAATGAAAATAAAAATAAACAAGTCCAATTTGTGATATCTATATACTCACTGGAGCATGGGCAAACTCACAGCAGACTGCCCCTTAAATAGAACCAAGTCCTCCTCTTGCCATCAAGTGTGTATGGAGAGCTACACTTGAGCATCTCCATCACTTCTGAAGAGATCTCTTCTGTGGCTTCCTGTCTAGGCTATTACTTTGGTGGAGGGGATAGGAGGAGGATAGGAGTATGGATAGGGGTTGTCACAGAAGCCTTCCCTGTCCCTTTCGCTCAGTTGTGTCTCTGCAGTCATCTAGATCACAGTAAAAGGAGCCTCCTTGCTCAATACAGTCAGAGGGAGGATGAATTATGGGCCTTCATAATTTTCTGAGGCCAGCATAGATCACTATCACTGCCCCCAGGTGCAGTAGGACCACACCCAGACAAGGCCCTTGCAGACAGCCCAGACCACAGACATCAACATGGCTTCAGGTGGCAGCACAGACCACTGACATCAGCAAGATTCTTCGAGGTAACATAGGCCACAGACATCAACAAAGACCGCAACAGCCGTGCCTTTAAATGAGTGTCTTCATTCCGGTCCTGACCGTACTGAGTCCTTTTTTATGCCTGCCTGCTGGGTCAGGACTGGCCCACTGCTCTTTCTCTCTGGGCCTGGCTCCACACATCCTTCACCATCTCAGGACTCACTGAGCAGCAGTCCTTCACTCAGTGATGGAGTGGTGGTGAGGATGCAGCAGTGCTAGCAACAGCACGCTAAGCAGCCAGGGCAGTTTCCAACAAGAACACTCAACACTCTGACAAAGAACACATGGAAGAATGCCCTTATGGACATGGTCTTTTGGGCATCCTGGATACCAAGATGGATGCCTGGATGCCTAGCCTAGTGGGATTTACTTTCACTATTTACCTGAGCAAGAAAGACAATTGTTAATTGAAGAATACATCATTTAGAACGAATCAAAGTCTTTGCCGATTCTCTGAGCTTGAAGGGCACAGTTTTTACAGATATGATGAACTTTTAAGAGGAACGAAGCAGGACCACCTTCAATACTCAAGGAATATGCTACGCTGAAAAAAGTGTCAGATTATAGACTTCAGCACACAGTGCCAACAGTAAGCCAACTAAGGACCAAGAAACACAGCAGCCTACAGGCACATGGTTAGAAAAAGAATTTCTTAGCTGTCCCTAAGTAGTAAATCACTACAGTGTAGTCAAATACAGCCATGGACCACATTACTGACTTCAGACAAAAATAGATCACATATGCAATTGTAGGCTCACAAGATGTTATCACCTAGTGACATTATGCCCACCCTGGTTTGGTGATTAGCACTCTGTTGTCTGCACAACAAAGCCACCTGCCGGAACAGGTCCGTTGCTAAGCACTACAATCTTATAACAGATGATTTGTCACTGAAAGGCTGAGCTGTGAGCAAAATAGTGGAAGAGACTCCATTACACTTTCACTATTGAGCAGCTAGTTCCTCAACACCCTTGTGTCCAAGGCAGTAGACACTAGTCAAGTGAAAGGTGATGGTCAACACAGGTTCACTCTAAATAATATTCTACAAGTGACTCTCCCACATACTTCACGCACTAGTAATGCAGTGTTACATGTAACGCCAAGAACTCTGAAGAACACAGCAGGGGCGCCTGACCTACAGGGAGGAAGAGGAGCTGTGTGTTCTAGAGACAGATGGAAGGGCTGACTCAAGGGCTCTAGGGTGAGAGACTGGGCCAGCCTCTCCCCATGCAGAAATGAAGTCTCTCAGAAGGTAAATACTGACGAAGCTACACCTCTGTCTTTATAAAATCAGTGGACACACAACAGGACTTCTCTTTCCATTCCTGACATCCATGTTTACTATTCCTTCACATCTGTGGTTTAAGAAAGACATTTGCACACTTTCTACTTTACAGTAGTGCTTACAAAAGAGTTTAAGAAAGGTTTACAAACCAACAATTGGCAAAAAAAAAAAACAAAAAACAAAAAAACAAAAAACTTTTTTCAGCACTTAACAACCTTGGAGCATTCTTTCGTTACTGTTGTTAGTGGTCCACTTCTTCTTTATATTTATTTATTATTGTTGTTTGTATGTGTGACCATGAACATGTATGTATGATGTGTGTATTATGTAGGTGTGTAAGCACTATGGTACGAGAATAAGAGATCAAAGGACAACCTTGTAAACTCGGTTTTCTTATTCCATCTTTACATAGATTCTAGGAATCAAACTTAAGCTGTAAGGTTTGCAGAAAAGTGCTCTTACCTACTGAACCATCTTACTGCACCCCTTAATCTTAATAAAAGTGATACTACCATGTTTTGCTTTGAACTGAAAACTAAGCCCTCAACATTACTCCCAAAGAATAATTAAGCACACAGCCAAGTCTCGCTTGTAGACTGAGAAGCAAGCCCTGGGTGCCCTCAGGAGCTTCAGACATCCTCCTCCGAGATGACCTGTTTAGAGCTGCCGAATCTACTAAGAACTCAGGTACAAGAGCAATGGGTGGAGGCTGGATAAGCAGGCAGAGGGACAGGAAGATAACAGCAGGAGGGAATTCCTCCACTGGACAGGAAGTAAGCCCATATGCTGTGTGGAATGAGGAATAGGATAGATTTCTGAGAGTTAACAGGGATCAGGAGAGGGAGCTCAGCGCGCTCCTCCCCAGGTATGCTATGGGAACCATCTGCATCAGGGTCATCAGTTGAAATTCTGATTCCTAGGATGCAACTCAGGCCAACAGTGAAGGAATTTTGGGAGGAGATGCCCAGAAACTTGCATTAAAACAAGACCCCAAGGATCTCAAAGGCATATGACGTTAGAGAAATACTAGAGAGTTTATTGGGCTGGAATTTCAATGTTTGGGCTTTTAAAATGATGGATATGGGAACCCCGCCGCACTTTACAACTTCCCTTGGAGCCGGCTACATGTTCCACAAACCTGGCCAACATGGCAGATGAGGATCCTATCGGGAGCTTTCCTTTCCCTTCTTGTAAGGTGGTTCCTGACATTCTACCTTTGACCATTTTCATGTATGTGTCTAGAGGGTGAAAAGAGTGTAGAAGACATCTGGTGGCCCTAGGGTCACACACCGTCAAGCAGTGAGAAAGAAAGAGGTATAATGGAGGTATAATGAAACACTCACGCTAGCCTCTCAGACACGAGAGGGGAAGCTACTGCTCTTCAGAATTCCCACACAAGCAGCTGAGCCTACACTCAGTTCTGTCTTTGTTTCTGTCTCTCTCTCTGTCTCTCTCTCTGTCTCTGTCTCTCTCTCTCCCTTCTTTCCATCTCTCTGTCCCTCTCTCCTTTAAAGTTGCCAATACTGTTTGAAAATGATTTTCATCCTCAGGTGAAATTTATTTTTACCTTCATCTAGCTTCAACTACAGCATTTTATACTTAACAATGAGTTCAATCAACATGAATTGAATTTAAAACAAGTAAATCCCAAATTAATACTTACATGACCAGAAAACAGAGCAAGCTAGCTAAATTATTCATCTAAGTTAAAAGAATCTGGAGCGATGGATCAGAGGTTTAAGAGCACTGACTGTTGTTTCAGAGGACCTGGGTTCAATTCCCAGCACCCACATGGCAGCTCACAGCTATCTGTGAACCCAGTTCCTGGGGATCAGATACAGGCAAAACACCAATGCACATAAAATAAAAATAAATAAGCCATTAAAGAAAAAAGGTTTTTAAAAAAAAGGCAGAGGCAGGTGAATCTCTGAGTTTGAAGCCAACCTGGTCTTTGGAGCAAGTCCAGCAAGGATAGCCAGGGCTACACAGAGAAACCCTGTCATGAAAACCAAACCAAACCAAACCCAACCCACATCATCCCCTCCCCTCCACCCCACACGTAAATGGATTAGTTTTTGCCTGTACACAAGTCTGTGGGGCCACTGTCTAAATTGATGTGAAAGAGCCCAGCCCACAGCAGCCCATGCCAGCCCTGTGGCCGTGGTCCAGGTTATATTAAAGATCAGGCCGAGCGAGCCATAAGGAGCAAGGCAGTAAGCAGTTCCTCCATGGTCTCTGCTTTATGATCCACCTCCAGGCTCCTCCCCCAACTTCCCTTCATGAATCCTACACTATGAGATCAAATTAGCCCTTGCCTCCCCAGGTTGCATCTGACCATGTTGTGGTGTTTATTATAGCAATACAAAGCCAAGCCAGGTCAGAAATTGGTACTAGGAATAGGCTGTTACTGTGACAGTCCCGTCCCTGTTATTTCTTGAGAGGATTGTGGACGTGTTTGGACTTCAGCCTGGAAAAGCCATTGAGTTCTCAAAGCTTTTAGTGAGCTGCTCTGTAGGAATAAGAAAACACTCCTGAGAGAAATGCAGATGATGGAGGCCTGGTTTGTGAAGTTTCAGAAGGAAGCTGAGAATCACTGAAAGACTTATCAGGGCCATTTGTGAGATATTTTGTATTAAGATCCCAAGACAGTTTATGATCAGCTGGGGCTCAAGAATTAATTGTGATCAGCAAGAGACTGAAGTAAAACCTTTACTGGAAATATTGATGCTAGCTAGCTGGGACTGAAGAATCAGCTATGATTAACAACAGACCAGCACCACTGAGTTGAAATCTTCTGGGAAGTATTTCCTTGAGGGCAGAGCTGTGGTCCACAAGAGGCAAAGGCTGCATCACAAGATGGTAGTTGTGCTTGGTAATGTGCGGCTCTTCCACATCTTATGAGTTTAGGCAGCATGGACGCTAGAGGACTGAAGGGTCACAGAGCAGCCAAGGTCTGGAACCATTATGCTGGGTCAGAATGCCGGAAGAGAGGCCAGCAGAGGCTATTGGTGAAGAGGTAGCCTCAGCAGCAGTGAAGACCCCAGGAGAGTGGAGATGCTAGGGCTGGGGGAAGACAACCTGCCTGACTTCCCTGCAGGATAGACTGTAAACTGTGAGGTGAAATAAGCCCTTTCTTCCCCAAGTTACTTCTAGTCGTGGTATTTATCACAGCAATACAAAGTCAAACTAGGACAGAAACAAACTAAATAAATATGAAAATGAAGAAAAACCTGTATCTTCTTCAGTAAATGGTAAAGAGGAAACTGACTGCCTCAGGGAGTATATTTTAAATATAGGTCAGATGAGGCTTAAGAAAGTTACTGAGGGAGAGCTAACTACTCCCATTGCTTGAAAAACGGTGTCTATGTCACGCTGGGTTAGAACCTGGAGTCTTGCGTATGATAAGGAAGTACCTACAACTGAGATACAATCTTTTTCACTATTTTCATTATTTGAATAAGACCTAGATAAAAACTGGAAATAGAGGCTATCCAGACAGTATCCTTTATCCCTTCTTGTTGAGGAACCACAGAGGAGCCAAGCAGAATGATGTCTAAGGTGGGAGGACTCCGTGAAAAGGCCCCTTGCTACCAAGGCCTGGGGGTGGCTAGAGCGGCGGCAGCATCACAAATAGAAGGGCTGGAGAGGTCACTCTAAGGAGAGCAGAGTACGGCCTTTCCTCAGCACAGTTCTCTCCACCGCAAAGCAGGCAGTGTTTCTTTGTGCCCTCATCAAGTATAGGAGGTCACCTGTAACCACCATGCCTTGGCACACAGGAGCAATCCTCCAATTCAGCAGGCAGTGCCATCAGAGAAATGGCTAAACACAGACACACTTGTTCTGAGTTAAGAGAGAGGACACTAAAACTCAACACAGCACTGAGATTTCAGAAACACCAAGAAAATATCTTTTTGAGAAAGTCTCCATTCTAGATGCTGCCTCTTTATCTGCTTCCAGGCCACAGGAATGTTATATCAAGGATGTGAAGTGGTGATCGCTATTCCTGTAACTTACTTCATGAGAGGAGTCCTACTACACAGAGAAACTGCTCGATGATGAGGGGAAAAATCCAGCATGCCTGCATTCAGCCACCAGCTTATAAGCATGTGGTATCTACATGTTTATGAAGCACACACTTACTAAAGGACCCATGAGAGGAAGAAGGTGTTCATCATACCTCATTCTGTCCCCAACATGAAGAAAAACAAATGTAGTAGGAGAGCACAAGAGTGGGTCAAGACCCTGAAGAAACAACACCCGTCACAGCACAGCCAGAAACATTATGGGAGGCAATGACACGGAAATGCAAGACTCTAACCAGCAGTGGACATAACACACCAGAGGGCCTGGCCAGAAAGTGAGAAGTGACAGTCAAGAAAGCTACTGGACAGTGCCAACTCAGAGGAAATGTCCCAGACCGTAAGTAACTCACATAAGAAGAAAGAGGAGATAATCTGATCACCATTAGATTGCTGTCCTGAAAAATTCAAGAAATAATTGAAAAAATATTTTAAAAATACCCCATATCAAGTCAATTTAGTACCAAATATTTCAACCTATTTAAAACTAAACAAGAAAATTTACAAAGAATAAAAGAAGAGTCAGAGAAGTGAAGATAATGTGAAGAACTCAATACCTGCCCAAATTAAACTGTGAACATACTGAAATTCCACTTAAGATACCAGTAGGACTTCGGGTGGAAATAGGGAAGGATAGAAACAGGAAGGGCTCCACAGATAAAGCTTTATAAATTCTTAAACCTGTGAATCTAATACTGTAACATGGGCAAGGGCAGTAAACCTGGTTATAAGCTCACTGCATGCCACTAACCAAAATGCACATCCTAAAAAGAAAGAAGCTTAACATACAATATAAAGTTATACAAATATAACACTGACAAGAAGGTAAATATTTATATAGTCTTTATATGGAAAAGCTTAAATATGGTACGAGACCAGACTCTCAGAAAAATAGATTTGGTTCCCACAAAATTAACTTTTATATACCAAATATTGGCAAATTGAAAAGCATCAAATGACACACACATACTCATGTGCATGTCCACACACACAAACCAGCACTGGCTGACTATGTAGAGTCCTTGCAAACAGTAAGACAAACAGAAGGGAAGGCTGGAAGACAAGTGGATTGTCTTCAGTAAAAATATAAATTATCAATGAATATGGAACAATCATCAGTTTTAAATATAAAACAAGTTTGCATACCACTATTTTATATATTTTTCCCATTATTTATGCGATCACAGCATTAGCCAGCAGTAAGTGCTGAAGGTATGGTCGGTTGCCCACTGGGGCCAGAGCATCACCTAGCAGAACGTTCATTAGGGAAGACTGCCCACTGCCACTCCGGAAGCATGCATATTTTATCTCCAAAAGATACTTGCCTGTGTCTACCCTGGGCAATCATCTCAGATGAAAGACAAAGGTACTCTTTACAGTGATGATAATGAAATGAAAACTACCCAGACAGAAGGAAGTAAATAAACTGGGGTCCAGCCATGCAGTGGCAACCGACCTGCTCTGCCTACTCAAGCATGGGCTGCGGAGGAGCAAGAGAGGCCAGCAGGAGGGTGAGCACATCCCAAGTATATATGCACGAGAAATGCCACAAGAGGCCCGTTGTTTTGAATGATTAATATATGACAATAAAAACATGAAAAGGCATTTGTGTCTAGGGACCTAACTTTTGGAAATAAAGACATGAAAAGATAAATGAACAATAATATTAAAAATTATTCAAATGTCTTACATATATATTAGCGCCGTGTAATAACAATTAACTTTCCTTGAGCATTAATGTGTTTATATACATTATTTCTTATAAATTCTACAGTAATGCTCTCAGATGGAATTATTCCCATTTTATAGTTGAAAATGAACTTTTAAGACATCAAAAAATGTGTCAATAATTGCATAACCAATCGATATTTTACAAACGAGGGATTCCAGCTCAGTCAGTCTAGCCCTACTGTGTGAACTATTAACTTTAGACAGAGTGTGCACAGGTGGGGAGGGGCTGAAAACAGTACACAGAGATGTTAGAGGACTCAGATGGAACTCTTTATATATGACTTTCTATCTTTTAAAAGCATTCACTTCTTTTTAGTGTGTGTGTGTGCATGCATGTGTGCGTGCATGTGTGGGTGCATTTGACTCCCTACAACTGGAGCTCCCGGCCGTTGTGAGCTACACAGTATGTGTGCTAAGATTTGATCCAGGTCCTCTGGAACAGCAGCAAGTGCTCTTAACCACTGAGCCATCTGTTCAGCCCTTTTATTTTATATTCTGTCTTAAGAAATCTAAAAAAAAACCAAAAAACAAAAATCAAACAAAAAAAAAACCAACCAGAAACCTTAGTCAGCAAAATCAGAGTAAGTGTCATACAAAAAGATTAGTATGATATTAAATTCTACAAGCTAATTTACCAGAATCTATAAAGTGACAGGTGTGACTTGATAGAATTATAAGAGCATTTCAATTTTTCAAAACCTATTTGTATTTTCTTAAATACTTAATAGTTATGAGACTTAAAATACTACAGAAGGGTTTCATAAGCACATTCTTACCCACTACTCAAAATTTCAGCCTCACAGAGGCTGCAAGCAGACTCTGCAAGCAGATGGCATCACAGCCAGAGCCTGGGGGCTGCCTGGTCCGGCTACCACCGGAAACCGTGGTAAGTCACACAAAGCAATCGGAAATGCACCAGCACCCTGTTTCTACTTTTCTCTGAATCAAAAGCAGTGTTTGGGACTGTGGGGAAGGTCTACTCACTGTGGTCCCTATCATCTTCAGCAACAGCTTCATTTATTGGTTCCAATAAACAATCCATTTAGTATGCTGGCCTTGGGAAATCCAACTTTTCAGCACAGATGTTCGTCAGGAAAAGTCCTGCTTTTTATTAACCTATATTCAGCCTAAACTCAATTTAGTCACCACAACCTCTTATGATCCTAATCCAAATAAAATTTCCTCACCCTGGTGTGGAACACCCTGTAATAAACTGCAAAAACATATTGTAAATAGTTCAGCTGGCAGGGGGCTCAAGTGAGGCCTATTACTCTTTTATGAACTATGTCTTACACACACACACACACACACACACACACACATCTTCAAATGGCATTTGCACAAGCAAAGGTTTGGCCTATGTCCTAGTAGAAGTGTCAAGGATTCCGGCTGCAGCTTAGCCTGCCTTCCTACAAAGGAAATCTAATCTGATCAGTGTATAGCCCTTCTTTGCCATGTTATAGCTATAAACAGAGGAAGCACAGAAGACTCATTCTATAATGTGACTGCTGACTCCCCAAAATTCGTGTCTCAGCTGCCATTAGCTAGAAATGAATTTTCTAAGATGTTAAGAGTCCAAGAGAATTCAATTTGCATATATCAGGGATCTCCTTAAAGAAATACCCCTGCTGACTCCAGGCTGCATGAACTCAAGCGATAAACTAAAGAGGGAAGTACGAGGTGTGTCAGATGAGAGTGCTAGGGGTCACTTCAGGGTACTACCTCTTTAAATGGAATAAGCAGAAGGAAATGGCTTTAATTCAATTAGTCACATGGGATAAATAAAATCATATGAGGGAAATGTATGACCCCAGGTCTCTTCCACCCATGGCAGTAGGTGAGGTGACAGCCCCCTTTCCTTGAACATCTCGCTTTTGCATGCCTCTCTTGTGTGGTCCAGGTTCTGCCCCGATGCCTTTCCTGTGGCCAGCTGTCCTACCCAGCAGCTCTGGCTCTCAGTAATCAAGCTCTCTCCAGCAGCAGCCACACCGTCGCACTGGCACTGAGCTGATGACTTCGAGCCTGCCTCCCCTGGGTTTCTCAGTATAAAGGTAACAAGGATGCAACACCTACACCCTGTGTTACACCTCACACATGCAGATCTCCGGGTCGGGTCCTAGACTCACCCAGGGTGGCTGAATTCCCAGCACAAGGCAAGAGATGACCATGTTAACAAGCATGCCCTCAGTGCTCCTGACCCCGATGACCCTTGGGAGCCACTGCATCCATGCACGCTGAAGAATAATAACTAAGATATTAAATGATTCAGACATCAGGTTTTCCATCGTAAACCCTGCCCTATCTGGAATGCCAACTCAGATATATAACTACATAAGCCACATAAAACGAAAACAGTATAAGAGCCAGAATAAAGGAAAGTTGTAGAAAAAAAATGACCTTAAATTAGTCACCCTTTATTTGTTACTAATGAAATACTCATGGGATAAACCTCTAAAACTGAAGTAGATTATTCGAAGCAGGTTCTGTGAGCATTTAGAAAAAATTTCCTGACTCACCGGGCAGTGGGCACTGACTTCCTGACCTGCTACAGCCAGGCTTCTGAGCTGTCCTCCTGCATCTGCACTGTGCTCCAAGTCTTTCCTCGTGGGGAAGGCTCTGCACCTCTGCTTATGACAGAGTCCCCTCTTGTTTTCCCCTCCTCTGGCCATCTGCTTGCTTGCAGGCTCCTTAGCAGGCCTCCGTAGGAACCAGAAGGAATGACCTTAAGGAACTCCATCCATCCGCCATGGGCTGTCTGCTCTGCTCAATCTACCTACCTTCCCCCAACACCTGCTCTTGACTGTGACTCTCTGATAACTCCATCTGAAGGCGCCTAGCACTTCCAGAACGCAATTCTGTCTGACTTCTGTTCTCTGAAGTACCTTGCCCAAAAAATGCTAAAACCAAACTCACATTTCCCTCATTTCCATTTCTTTCTTTTGAAAAAAAAAAAAAGTGTAGCCCTGGCTGACTGTGAACTCCGAGATCAGCCTGCCTCAGCCTCGGAAGCCCTGAGATTAAGATGCGACTGGGCACCAATAAAACCTTCTTTAAGCATACAGGAGAGTCTGGCTCAGCAGGACTGTGAGCCATGTGGCCTAAATCCCATTTCTAGTGAGACAGATAACAGATGATGGCAAAACTTTGCAGATTGAACAAACATACAAGTACGTAACCAGAGCCTTGAACTAGGCCTTTGTGCCATGAGGCAGTGAGCCCTGCCTAACCAGGAGTAAGACAGGATAGGTCTGAACTCACTGTGAGTAAGACAGGACAGTCTGAACTCACTGAAGGGAAAGGCAAGTGGGACACAGTGAAAGACAACACTGAGGTGCCACCAACACAATCCTGAAGAATGGATCTGAAACGCTTGCAATGAACATGCCTGATGGTAAGATGACGCCACGTCTCTGTAATTATTCGGACAGGAAGAAGGGCTACTTTGCTTGGGTCCCAGTGACAGAATCCTGGGCATACAGCACTTGTGAGCGAAGGGCTACTTTGCTAAGGTCACGGGGACATGATCTGGCTAAAGCACTCCTGGGTGGAAGAGCCGCTTTATTCAGTTTCAGTTTAGCTCAGTTTTGAGAAAGCCCCTTCTGTCATCAAGGCCCCACTTCTTAAAGGTTTCATAACCTCTCAAGCTGTGTCACTGGCTGCGGACAAAGGCTGGAGACAAATGGACTCATGGGAATCATTTCATATCCAAACCACAGCATTCCCTGCCCCGTGGGCTCATGGCCATCTCACAACACAAAATGTACTCAGTCTAACTTTAACAGTTCAAAATTGAGACTGAGAAGCTGTACACAGTAGTATATGCCTGCCATCCTGGAAACTGGGAGACTGAGGCAGGACTTTCATGTGCTCAAGGCCAGTTGGAACTATTGTGTGAGATTTGTCTTTTAAGAGGGAACCCGGGGGTGTAGAGTAGCTCGGTTAGTGAAGTATTTGCTACATATGCAGGAGATTTGAGTTCAAATCTCCAGCTCCCACATAAAAAGCCCTTGTGGCTGTGCATGCCTGTAATCCCAGCACAGGAAAGGTGGAGACAGCAGGATCCCTGAGGCTCACTGGCCAGTCCGTGTAACCACATCAGTGAGCTTCAAGTTCAGTGAGAGCCTGCCTCAACTAGTAAAGCAGAGGGTGACTGAGGAAGACATCCAGTGTCAACCTCTGGCCTCCACATGAGCACCAGCATATACAAGCATGCACACAAAAGAAAAGGTGTAATAGTAACCAAGGGTGTAAGAGGCAAAGTGGAGAAAAATACTCAACATTTGAGAGAGGGGTCTACTAAGGTGTATGGAGTGCAAACTAACACAAAAATCGTTTTCAATGATCAAACTGGCAAAAATCAGTAAATAGCACATATACAGGGTGGTCTGCACTCAGCTGTGTCTGCACACAGTCATGTGTAAGTAAAATTCAGAATATCTGAGTGTGAAGGAAGAAAAAATCATGAGTGTCAAAGTTTAAGAGGCAGTAAATACAGCTCAGTAGAAATAAAGAAAGTATCCAAACAGCAGGTACCTGTGAGTTTGATCTTGGACAGGCGGGCTAAAATGCCAGGCAGATCATCACTGTGAAGCCTCATCTCTTTCCACTGCTTCTCTTCCGTTTTCTCTTTGGCTGTGTCAAGGGAATGGTCCACTGTGGAGGTCGCCTCCAGCTCCACTGACTCCTCATTTGGCTTCCGGGACAGAGGCAGACTGGGAGCTGGGAAAGATGGCAGCCCATCCACTTCTGCTCCAGCCTGCCCTGAAGATGTGTGTTCAAGGAAAGGAGAAGCCGGTGGCTCTGGCTTTGGTTTGACTCGCTGGCTAAGGCCCCTGTGCAGTTGTGTGACATACTAGACAGACAGACAGACAGACAAATAGCACACGTTACTAAAAGTGAGGATGTTGGCTAATGTCTTCCACCTGTCATATTTTTATGGTGGAAGCGTCCTACATTTAAGACTTGTTAGCATGGCAAGCACAACAGTGTGTAAAACACAAACATCAGCATTGAGAGATGCAGAGGCCAAGTTAACGTCTTGGCTATGGTTTTACATTTGTGGTTTAGAAAAATCCAGGCATCTAGGTTTCTGGCAAAGAACATACATCTGTTATTCACTGACCTTTCCAGAGAATGGGCTTTCTAAATACAAGGAAGCCATCTATAGATATTGCCAAGGTCATCTTTGGCCCCATGAGCTCTAAAGCAACTGCCCAAGGGAGTTCACTGGAAGGCCTCACAAGGCCTCTTGACTTCAGCCACCACGGGGGATGTGTGGGAATGCAGGATGTGGGGTTTGGGATGCAGCAAGGACATTGGTTGTGGATTTGTTGATAGTTTTGCCTATCACTCACCAACTAACAAAAATTGGTAATTACCAGTGACATTATGAGACCCCTTATTTCTCATATCAATATATACTTCAGCTAATCTTCCCAACAGTATTTAAAGACAGTTCATTATTTATGACTCTTATTTATAAATGAGAACATCAAACTTCTAAAATTGACAAAAAAGAATTTTAGTAAGATTTTGCATTCTTTAAATTTTTAAAGTGGGTATTTTAAATGAAAGGGTAAGATGATTCCAAATAGAATACTAGACTATGAGTTTGGGAGCCATCCACAGTAGCGCTATGAATTTCCAACTGTATTCTCTGATCCTTTTCTATACGACTGAGTTCATGATGCTGCTGCAAGCTCATGGTGTGTCAGCATGTATACAGGCCTGTAAAAGAACTACATCACTGGTGCCCCTGTAATAGCATTGGCAAGTTACAAGATCTTTATTTTAGTTGACGCATAGTTTATGTGTGTGTATGTGTGTGTGTGTATGCATGTTCACACGTAGAGAGGGTACAAACAGTCACAGGTCAGCCTTGAGTGTCTCTCCTCAGGAGACATACATCTTATGTTTTGAGGCAGTCTCATGAAGTGAGCTGAGTTGCTGGCCAGTGAGCCCAGGGACCCTGATTTTGCCCCTCTGAGCTGAGATGGCAGGTGCTCACTAGCTCCACGCCAAGCTCTCTGTGTTGGTTCTGAGGATCGAACCCAGACCTTCATGGTGGCTTTACTGATTGAACTGTCCCCCAGTCCCTCAGAAGTAATGCTAAAGACTTTTCAAATGCACAGATGCTCTAAGAAAATAAAGGAGTCACACTGTTAAACAACTACTTCTGTATTACTGACGTATTTACAGAACTTCAAAGAATGTATAAAAGATGCATCATACAAGTTCAGCTTTTCCTAATTTTAGCCTGGTCGAAATATGCCATAAGTTTTCAATCTTTCTCCAAACTTAATCAATAAATTCAAGATCATATATTTAACCTCAAATGCCAGAATTATTCTGGTTTCAGTTAAGAATAATCAAAACAAGAGATTAAAGTTTTGGATAAACTTAAGAGAACACTAAATAAAAGCCCCTTTCAAACAGTACTTCCTAAAACTTTTCTTCTAATAGGAATCTTTGCAACCCCCATGCCCAGAAAAAAGCAGAGGCGGAAAGCAACTGAAGGGTGGCTTCTACTTACCATGCGCTTGAGGAAGCTCAAGTGCTGGACCGTGACCCACTGATTATTGACATTCCTGAACAGATGTGTGACCCTGTGTGGCAATCCCTGTATAGCTCTTCTCTCTAAATGCCAGACGCATCCTCCTACTGAGCCTGAAACAGACAGACAAGGAAAGGAAGATGTAGAAATGACAGCTGCTTACTCACAGTGCCCACATCCACCTAGAGGCAAAGCCAAGGGGACTGCTGCTCTGCATGAGGCTGGGCCTCAAACCACCTCTACCTCCACCCAGGAATAAGTGGCACTCATCAGCCTCAGGCTTAGGTCAGGGACAGACTTGAGGAGGACTGGGGAAACATTACTCTCACACCATAATGTATACAAGAATTCAGTGGAGAGTTGAGACTATCACACTGTAGATGTTTCTAAAAAGAAAATACAACTCAGTGACTTCACTTTTTAAAAAGTAGAAAAGGTGGCATACATCTTTTCTTACTAAATGCCAGTAAACTGAGATGAAGGTTTCCATTTCGATTTTGTTTGCTTAGTTAATAGTAGAATATGACCAGCAACCCAGTTAGGAATGATAACTTTACTAAACTTCTCAATTCAACATGTGACTATACACACACACACACACACACACACACACACACACACATCAATCACCCCCTTGCTTACCCTCTAGGTCCCCATTTGATCTTTTTTAAAGTGTCTCTTCTCATGGCTTCTCATGGGGACACTCTCAGCCAACCATTGAACTGAGCACAGGGTCCCCAATGGAGGAGCTAGAGAAAGGACCCAGGAGCTGAAGGGGTTTGCAGTGCCATAGGAGGAACAACAATATGAACCACCCAGTACCCCCAGAGCTCCCAGGGACTAAACCATGAACCAAAGAGTACACATGAAGGGACCCATGGCTCCAGATGCATATACAGCAGAGGATGGCCTTGTTGGACACCGAAGGGTCCTGGGTCCTGAGAAGGCTAGATGCCTCAGTATAGGGAAATGCCAGAACAGGGAAGCTGGAGTGGGTGAATTTGTGAGCGGGGGTAAGGGGTGGAGGGGGAGGGGTTAGGGGATTTTCGGGGTGGAAAACAGGAAAGGGACAACATTTGAAATGTAAATAAAGACTATATCTAATTTTTAAAAAAAGGAAAAAAAAAAAAAGAAAAAGAAAAGGTCCCTCCTAGAGTTATCCAAGCAGTAAGAGCTGTGAGGTAAGAGGAGATTCTTGTGTGGCTGCCTGCAGGTGCACAGGGAACTGTAGGGGTGCAACTCTCCTGAGCTATCCATTACCCGTACTGGGAGAAGTGATGCCCAATTCTCCCCCACTGCTGTAGGTAACCCCTCACTGGTACTCCTGTAAGTATTCAAATAAACGCACTGGCACAAAGTTATATTTAGGTAGACTAGTTTCTTGCTCAGTCACCCTATGTCCTATTTGAGGTGAATGGACATTCATGTCTCCACACATACAACATAATTATCTGTCAGTTTATCTAAACAATACTGTGGTGATTTAAATAAGAATGCCCCCCATAGGCTCATATATTTGAGTACCTAGGTCCCAGTTAGTGGAACCGTTTGAAAGAATTCAGAGGTATGGCCTTGGAAGAGGAAGTGTTAATAGGGGTGGGCTTTGAGTTTCAAATGTTCATACCATTCCCAGTTACTTACTGTATGCTCTCTCTCTCTCAGCACTCTCCCTCTTTCTCTCCCCACCCACCTCTCATGATAGTCACAGACTCTAACTCTCTGCAATCTTGAAATCTTGAGCCACAGTAAATTCTTTCTTTTATAAATTACCTTGGTCATGGTGTCTTTTCAGAGCAACAGAAAAGTAACCAAGACAAGACAAACTGTCCCTAAAAAAACTGTCCCTAGTTATTAATCTTTAACTCATTTCTGAAGCTCCAGTACGCCTATATCTGATTGCTTTTGGTGTCTCCAAGTGAATGGATAGCCCTATGTCTAAGGCCATTTCTTTCTCACATGCACCTCTATCCTTTATTGCAGGTTTCAGGAGCGAGCATCTTGAACTCTTCCTTTCTCACCTAATGAATCAAGTCCACTCAACGCTGACATGCCTGTCAACTCTGTCCCTCTCTTTCTATCCCACCGAAAGACTCTATGATCTTACATTGGAGCCTCTCTTTCTTTTTTTCTTTCTTTTTTTTTTTTTTTTTATGGTAGAGTGAGTTATCAGGGTATATTTTTTTTTCTTTTTTTTTTTTATTCGATATAATTTATTTACATTTCAAATGATTTCCCCTTTTCTAGCCCCCCCCCCACTCCCCGAAAGTCCAGTAAGCCCCCTTCTCTTCCCCTGTCCTCCCACCCACCCCTTCCTACTTCCCCATTCTGGTTTTGCCGAATACTGTTTCACTGAGTCTTTCCAGAACCAGGGGCCACTCCTCCTTTCTTCTTGTATCTCATTTGATGTGTGGATTATGTTTTGGGTATTCCAGTTTTCTAGGTTAATAACCACTTATTAGTGAGTGCATACCATGATTCACCTTTTGAGTCTGGGTTACCTCACTTAGTATGATGTTCTCTAGCTCCATCCATTTGCCTAAGAATTTCATGAATTCATTGTTTCTAATGGCTGAATAGTACTCCATTGTGTAGATATACCACATTTTTTGCATCCACTCTTCTGTTGAGGGATACCTGGGTTCTTTCCAGCATCTGGCAATTATAAATAGGGCTGCTATAAACATAGTAGAGCATGTATCCTTATTACATGGTGGGGAATCCTCTGGATATATGCCCAGGAGTGGTATAGCAGGATCTTCTGGAAGTGAGGTGCCCAGTTTTCAGAGGAACCGCCAGACTGATTTCCAGAGTGGTTGTACCAATTTGCAACCCCACCAGCAATGGAGGAGTGTTCCTCTTTCTCCACACCCTCTCCAACACCTGCTGTCTCCTGAATTTTTAATCTTAGCCATTCTGACTGGTGTAAGATGAAATCTTAGGGTTGTTTTGATCTTACACTGGAGCGGAGTAATAGCAATCAGAGTGGAGACGGTCATCCAGCCTTTATGCATGTCCTTTCTTTTACAACTCATGATTCATAGATTGCACCCTTAAACCTCCCTAAACAACACCATCATCTTGGTCCAAAGGTTCAAACTGTGCCTGTATTCAAACCAGCATACCAAACATATATTACACACACAAACGTGGATATCTACTTTATCATAGCAATGCTGCTTCATGACTTCACAACTAAGCATACTACACATAATTGAACCAACTTTATTTACACTGTTTCCTTGTATGTAATCTATTCTCTGCTTATCAAATGTTCAATCTCTTTCCATGGTCCTATCATGTTATAACATGTTTTATGACAGCACTTTTTTCTTTTATTCTTCTCTCCTATATTACATCCTGATCACTGTTTCCTCTCCCACCCCAGCCTCCCCTTTCCTCCAAATCTACTCCTCCTCCATTTCCCTTCAGAAAAGGGTAGGCTTCCCACGTGCTTATCAAACAAGCATAGCATAGCAAGTTACAATAAGTCTAGCACATCCCCTCATATTAAGGCTGGACAAGGCAACACAGTAAAAGGAAAGGGGTCCCAAGAGCAGGCAAAAGAGTCAGAGACAGTCTCTACTTCCACTGTTAGGCATGCCATAAGAACACCGAGCTATACAACCATAACATACACAGAGAGGGCTTTAGTAAGACACATGCAGGCTCCCTGATTGTCTGTTCAGTGTTTATGAATCCCTATGGGCCCTGGTTAGTTGATTCTATGGACCATGTTCTTATGGTGTCCTTTGAACTCTCTGGCTCCTACAATCCTTCCTCTTCCTTTTCTATGGGCTTCCTCAATCTCTGCTTAATGTTTGGCTGTGGGTCTCTCTACATCTGAGATCTTCCAAATGCAAACTGTTCCCATCTGTTATAGAACGCAGTGCTCTGAATAAACAGCCTCCATCTTCATCAGACTGGCAGTGCCTGCTTGCAAGAGTTCATCAGGGTCCAGCTTGACAGCTGCTGACACTCCCTCACAGAAGGGTTGGGGAGGACTTGGACCCTCACCTGAGATTCCAGCCACTCCTCACAACCATTTGTTTGCAACCTGTCTTAACAGCATGTGGCCTCAGGGCTTAGAGATTCTAGAGTAATAAGGCTGGGAAAGGTTCCCTTTCATGGCTATGGGGAAGCCATCATCCACATTGGGTAGAAACTTGCAAGTGCAGCTGCTTTGAGATCCCCTCCTACTCCTGCTAGTAGCCCCCTCACCCCTGTCCTATAAGCAACCCAATGAAAACAATGGCTCCCTAGGCTGAACTCTGGTGGAACCATACTTTGGTTTTTGATTAGGACAGTATGATGAGAGAGTAGGCATTGTTTCCATCTCCCCAAGGAAAGATTTCTCAAAACACCATCATCATAGTGTTTAGTTCTTTGATGGCAGAAGTCTCTCCTTTAGTCCACACAGCTCCTGGACACTTGCCATATAATAAAGTGAAATGATGTTTGACAACTGACTAGCCCAAGTAGACTTCCTGAACTGTGAGAACAAGTCCTGCCCTTGGAAATACAAGGCTATTATCTGAAAGTAGAGGTGAGCCAACTGGCACTGAAGTCATATCTTTAAATCACAATTATGACATGCTTACTTTCAAGTGAATGGCTACATGTTTGCCTTGGAACCACCCTGGAAATTTGTTCTAGATTAGATAGGCCAAGCTGAAATTTTACAGAATGGCAGTACCACCACCACCACAGTGAGGGGTAGGTAGGGCACAGCTTGGAAACTGTAATTTGTAAATGATGGCAACACTTGGTTTTGTCAAAATACATCAAGTGTCCATGAACAAATACATAGAAAAATGAAAGCTATTTCAGGCCTGAGTAAACACATGAGAATACACTTTAAGATACACAGGACTTTCAATGAGATCTGAAGCGATAATCAGAACACTTATACTGGACTGTGACTATAAGGCTTTGTAAATCAACTAAGGAGACTTAAAGTTCCTGAACCATATTTAATGGAAATGAGAAAAACTTGAACTTTTATGAGCCAACTCAGAAGTAACTGCTAGTTACTTAACAACCCTAATGATCCTTCTCTGCCAACTCTTCCCATCAAACTTCTGAGAGGGATCTTGCATAGATTTACACATGAGCAGATTTTCCTGAAGAAATGCTCAATTTCAGAAAATTAGTTATTAGTTCCCTCTATTCTACCATTCCAGAGTCTGATCCTAGAACAGAGGCGTCATTTGCAACCTATCTCCTAGCACTATGAGATTCAAGAATCAAAACAGAATTGTCCTATAAGAAGCTGAAATACTGAACAGAAGGATAGAAAGAAAGGCTCCTCTGAGGAATATGTATACAAAGAAGCTTCAGTACAGAGAGAATAGTCAGGCACTAAGATGAGTCCTCTAACCGTGAGTACCAAGGGTCAGCATCAAGGAATACTCACAATCAGTGATTATAGAAAGTAACAAAGAAGTGACTCAAAAAGGACTCACAACTGACACCACCACCACCACCACATACACACACAAGAAAGAACGCACAAACTTTTTATTTTATAAAATGAAAGTCATATAAAAACAGAGGTGTCCAAAGAGTCTCCATTACTCTTCTCCCAGCTTCAACAATTACCATGTACTGCCCAACCTTGTCTCTTGTACCCACCCTTCCACCTGCTGCCCTAGTTTATGAGCCAGAAGGTACCTTTGAGATCATCTGGCTCAGTTATCTCATTATAAACACATAAATGGTTCATTAGAGAAAGTCAAATGATCTGCACCGAGATCATACAAATTCATGGGAGAAAAGAGCTTCACAGAAGCACGGTGATCACCACAGTCAGCCAGACACTGTGGGCGGTGTGTATGTGACAGGAAGGCATACAGCATAGTTCTGGGATGTGAGAAGGTACACCTTAATGTCTACTATCTTGTCTGTGCTATGGGACACTTTGCCATCATCCATGGATACTAGCTTCAAAACCACCCTCCTCTTTAGTGTTTCTACCAGCACAATCTCATTCATTCACAAATGACTGAGCATCATCTATGCCCACAGACATTGTTCTGGACACGGACAGTGGTGAACTAGGGAGGCAGTTGATCTCTACCTTCACAAAGTGTATCTAACTGGGAAAAAATATGCACAACTGTATGGCGTGCGTGAACAATTACAGCATGTGTTAACCATGATAAACTAATATGATAAAAGAAAGATAAAGACTCCTATTTTACGTAGAGTGCTAAGACTGGCCTCTCTGAAAAGGTAATATAAGACTTGCTCAAGAGTTTGTGATAAATATACATCTGTCAAAAGTCCTTCTGATGGAAGGAGCCATACTGATGGTACAGCGCCGTCTCAATGGGATTCAGTTGGCAGTTATCATTATCATGGTTATCATCGTAACACTGTAGGCTGGGAGACAGCTTCTTATGAGGGCAGGTGCGCCTCATGTCATTAAAAGGCAATGACTAGGAAGCGCGGCTCTCATATGCCAGGTTTGTGCAGATCATGGTTTACCCCGCCCTCCAGCTTGCACTGTCTGAAACTCCAGAGATCACTGGACATCAAACGTTAGGGACCACCTGGCCTACGGTGCAAAGCGGGTCCACAGTTCTTGGCCTCGTCCCTTCAGGTTACCCTAAAGGTCACCTCCCTGCCAACTGAAAAGCCAAGGGCTTCCAAGGTTGCAGGCAGCCGGAAACACGGTCCCGCGCGTGGCAAAAAGAAAGCAATTCGCCCACGATCGTTCCCAATCGGGTACAATACCTGTGAGGAGGCGCGAGGAAATAGTGTGCGGGGACACGGCCATAATGCACTGGTGCAGCAGTCCCCAGGACCCTCGCGTCCTCTCGCCTCACCGGCTCCTGGGCGCCGCCATCTTGCTAGCCCGCCCCCTGAGTGAGGCGGGACTTCCATCGTCACTTCCGGCTCCCAGTAGTCCCTGAATGCTGGGCTACCCGAGTTCAGAAAGTTCCGATGGTGGGGCCTTCGCCTTCCCCTCTGCGTTCCCGGCAGATACTCCAGACCTAGACAAGGTGAACGCGATGCTCCAGAGGGACAATTCGCCGGAGCTCGCGGGTGGAAGGCATGTGGGGCGGGGTTAGGTCTATGGAGTCGGGCCCGGATCGGCAGTCCCCTGAACTTAAGAAGAAATGAATGCCTCTTCAATTGTCAGCCAGGCTGATCTTGCACAGCCTCTTGGCTTCTCGTGGAGTTTGGTAGGTAAAAGAATGGGGAAGAAAGGAACTTTTTAAAAGAGCGAAGGCAGTTTGTGCTTGCTTTCAGCGAGGAGGAGAGATCTCTGTGGCTCACCTCAGGTGCTAACCAGGGGCCACTGAGACAGGAGTTTGTGTAGGAGCATGCACTGTATTTCTGCAGTAAGAACTGGTCATTGTGAGAGCCATCCTGATAGGGATAAGGTAGAAAGCGCTATGAAATGAGGTTAACATTTCTGTGAAGTGGGCTAAAGAAAGGCTTTGAAGAACCAACTTGCTGCTCACTAGAAAGAACTGTGAGATTTTCCCGGTTTACCAGGAAGACAGAGCAGAGAATGTGATTCTCTGAGGCCCATCACGATTCATCACTTCGGATCTAGGGTAATGGTTGCCATCAAATTAATGTTAAACTAAGGAAGAAAAGGATGGATTTCTGGTGAATAACTGAAAAGTTAACAACTTTGTTTGATCCACTGTTTTGCAAGCACTTTGAACATGCCTTGATAAATGAAATATCACGAAGTGCAGGCCTTAAATACACAAATGAAAAAGCACAACTTGGGATATAATCACACCTAATTCACCAAAGCAGTGCTATAGTTTCCAGTGCTGCTTTGATGAATTAGGCCTTCTTCTTTGCAGCCATCTTGGTTAATTAGAGGAATGCTGGTCATCATAAATTAGCCCATTACAAACTAGACCTCCGATGCCTAGCTGTATGGTACATGATATGGAACCTGAGGGCTAGAGAGATGGAATGATTCAAACAGTAGATTGTTCACCAATGTTTCCTGTCTCTTTATAGTTGTCTCTTAAACTTTGTGTTAGTGGTAAGCCTGAATACCTCGAAGATGGCTATAAGCAAAATTAATCAATAGCAGGAGTTGGCAAGTTACTGAAGGAATAGGAATCCTGACACATTGCTTGTGGGAATCTAAAATATTGTAGACACTTTGGAAAAGCAGTTTAGGTGTTCCCCAAAAAGTTAAACTCAGTGCTACCTCATGACCCAGCTGTGCCTTTCCCAAGTATATTCCCAAGACAAATGACAGCATCCGTTCACTCATAATATCCCAAAGTGGATATAACTTAACTTATATATCAACCGATTATACATATTCTGTGATGTATCCACATACAGGCCTGTTTGCCATGAAATGAAAATAAAGTGCAAATACATACTACAACCATGAAAACAATACTAAATTGAAGAAGTCAATCACAAAAGACCATGTATTAGATAGTTTCCATGTATATGAAAATTCCAAAATTCTTAAAGCATTAAAGAGAGGCAGTAGGTAAGTAATTTCCTAGTGCTAGTAGAAGGGGTAGAGAGAAAAGAGGAATGTTGCTGATGGGTACAGGGCTCATTTAGATAGAGAAAAAATGAAAATATTCCTAAATCGATTGCGGTGGTAGTTGTACAACTCTCAATATACTTAAAACTTTGGTGTAGACAGTTTATACCATTTTTTAGGTGTGAAAGCTTTATGAAGATAGTTATATATAATTGTCTTCATATATTTCATTCATACATGAATATATGACAATAATAGGTATTGTCTTATTGAAATAATGTAAGTCTCTGCCTTAGGGTTTCTCTTGTTGTGAAGAAGCACCGTCCGTGAGCACAGCAGCTCTTACAAAGGAAAGCATTTAATTGAGGGTGTGGCTTATAGCTCAAAGGTTTAGTTCATATCATCATGGTGGGAAGCCGAGGGCACTCAGGCAGGCAAGGGGCTAGAGAGCTAAGAGGTCTACATCTGCATCTGAAGGTAGCAGGAAGAGACTGCCATACTGAGCGTGGTCTGAGACCTCAGTCCACCCCTTAGTGACACACTTCCTCCAACCAGACCATACCTCCTATTAGTGCCATTTCCCATGGGCCTATAATAAATAGACTCTGATTATATCAAGGGATAAAGAATTCCCAGTATCGGCACCTCACTTCCAGAAGATCCTGCTATACCACTCCTGGGCATATACCCAGAGGATTCCCCACCATGTAATAAGGATACATGCTCTACTATGTTCATAGCAGCCCTATTTATAATTGCCAGATGCTGGAAAGAACCCAGGTATCCCTCAACAGAAGAGTGGATGCAAAAAATGTGGTATATCTACACAATGGAGTACTATTCAGCCATTAGAAACAATGAATTCATGAAATTCTTAGGCAAATGGATGGAACTAGAGAACATCATACTAAGTGAGGTAACCCAGACTCAAAAGGTGAATCATGGTATGCACTCATTAATAAATGGATATTAACCTAGAAAACTGGAATACCCAAAACATAATCCACACATCAAATGAGGTACAAGAAGAAAGGAGGAGTGGCCCCTGGTTCTGGAAAGACTCAGTGAAGCAGTATTCGGCAAAACCAGAACGGGGAAGTGGGAAGGGGTGGGTGGGAGGACAGGGGAAGAGAAGGGGGCTTACGGGACTTTCGGGGAGTGGGGGGGGGCTAGAAAAGGGGAAATCATTTGAAATGTAAATAAATTATATCGAATAAAAAAATTAAAAAAAAATTTTTTTAAATCAAATATTGGTTCTGAATTGAAAAAAAAAAAAAAAAAGAATTCCCAGTATCAAAGAGGAATCATGGTTGCTTTAAGATAGCATAATTTCATCCACCCCCACCTCTTACTTTGTTTTCTAGAGTTTTGGACAGTAGGATGGCTGTGATGCCCATACGGGAGAAGTAAAAGAAGAGCCTGCTGGTTACGTTCTGGAGAACTTTTTTGTTGTTGTTGTTTCCTGAACATGTGCAGGGAGGTATTCTTTCTGCCTTGCCTGTTTTGTTTCCAGGAAGCAGAGTTGGGAATGAACCCTGGAGCTGAGACAGCCGTCCAAAGCTATAACAAGCCTGAAGAATAAATAAACGCCAGTTTCTTGCATCCGGGGTGATGCATTCAGTGAACGGCCTAGAGGGCTGAACAACCTGCATTAAAGCTTGCTGCAGCTACATATGAGACAGAGACAACTGAGATTGTGGCAGCTCTCCAAAAAGGATGCCGTCCGTGCCCAGTGACAAAAGGCAAAGTCAAATAGAGTGCGAGTTTGGTTTGTACTTTTATTTTTTCAGACGACCTCAGTATGTAGGCTACAACTGTCTTTAAACTGGTGTTTCTCCTGCCTAGCCCTCTGAGTACTAGGAATGCAGGTATGCACCATGGGGTTGAGGTGTCAGCCATTTCATTATAAAATAAACCTGCAATGCTTTAAATAACACTAAAAATAAAAGACCATTTTGTACAGCTTTGTTTCATATTTCTTGTTTACTGTGCCCCTATCTCCTTTGGTGATGTCAGAATATCTGGTTTACCACATCAGGAAGGCATCCCTCTCCTTGTTTGGCCCTTTTTACCCCGGAGCCTAGTGATGGTAAAATTTTCTGAGCATAGAAAAACAAACAAGCAAAACAAAAAACAAAGAAACAAAAAACAACCTATGCTTGAGAAAATCATAACCTTAAAAACCCTGTTAAAGACTAAGGGTTTTTGGTTGTTGTTGTTGTTGTTTAGCTATGGGGAAATGGTTATGTGTTCTCCTAAGTGAACCATCAGTATTAAATACTATACAAGTCCAAAGTACAAGATGTGAGGAAGACAATTTAGCAGGCAAAATCCCAATTAGGTGAATTCCAGGACAGTAATCTTTAATAAATGACTAAGAATATGTGGACCTCCTTATATCTTTTCTGGAACCAGCTACTACTTCTTGTCAGTGAGCCTCTTGTTCTCTGGTTTTATACCTTTAACCTGTAGACAAACAAGAAACAAAATTTATTTTGTTTTTAATTCATTTTTTTTAATTTGGGGTTTTTTTTGTGTGTGTACATGTATGCATGTGTGCATGTGTGCACACACAAGCCTCCTCATGTGAGCTATGGCATGTGTGTAAGGATCAGAGGACAGCTTTCAGGCCTTGGTCCTCCCCTCCTCCCATGGGCTCTCTCCAGGAGTTGAGTTCAGTTTGTCAGGCTTGCAGGTGAGCATATAATTAAGACATTGTGTCCCAGATTTGTAAAACAGTGTCGTCTCCAAAACACTGTGGTGCTCCATAACACTTGCTCATGTTGGTCTTTTTACTTTTTTGCTGGATACATTGTATCGACATTTCAGATGAGTTACCCATTCTTTCAAATTCACTTTCTAAAAAAAATGCCACAACTAGAATTTAAGCCTTTCTGATACCAATGCTCATATTTTGAATTCTGTCCTGTATTTTATGTATTATATAGTTTCTGTTAACTATTTTTTTCTTCATTCTACTCCAGAGTTTTTTATTTTATCAAGCCAATGCAGTTGTTGAAATTCAGCTTTAAAATTTTGGATGCTAATGCCGCGACTACAACTTTAATTTACACCATTAGTACTTAGTCCATATCTGGACCTTTGCAAGAATGCTCAGTTTCTACCTAGCTCTTAAAACAAAAACTTTGATTGTGGATCTGGAAATTCAACTTCAAAAATTATTTGAATTTTCTGAAAGTCACGGAAACTATATGAAAGTAAGAGCTCTTTGTGTTAGTTACATTTCTGTTGCTATGATAAAATACCATTACCAAAAGCAACTTAAGAAAGTTTATTTAGCTTACAGTTCCAGAAGGGCAGAGTGCATCGGGTTCCAGAGGGATAGAGGCATCATGGGAGGGAAGGCTTGGCAGCAGGAACAGGATGTTGAGAGCTCACCTCTTTGGATAGAGGAAGCAAAGAGTAAGAAATGTGGTGAGATTATAAGGTCTCAAAAATAGGTCCATGACCAGCAGCGCCATTTCTCCCAGGAAGGCTCTGCCTCCTAACACTTTCATATCTCCTCAAACGACATCACTAACTGGGGACTAAGTATTCAAATACAGGAGCCTGTGGGGAACATTTTTCATTCAAACCACATTTGGCCGCATAAGCTTGAGGCCATCTCATAATACAAATTGGACGTAGCTAACTGTAAGTTCACGGTCATTACAGTCTCAACACTGCTGAAAAGTTCCAAGTTCTTTTGAGCCTCAAGGCAATCTCTTCACTGTGACTCCCTACAAATAATAATAAAAAAAATGGAATTACATATTTTTGACATACAGTGACACAGAATAAAAGATTGGACCAAAGCAAGGCAAATACCCAACAAGGCAGACACCGAGTCCTGTAGCTCTCTGTCCAGCATCTGGGGCTTCAGTGCCAAGGGTCTTAGAAGACTCTGCTCCTCCAGCTTTGCTCATTCTTCTGCTTCTATGCCTTATATGCAGTGCCCCTTGCTAGAAGTCTCATGGCTCTGGCACCTCCAAAATATTGGAGCTATTGCACTCCAGTTTTTGCCCTTACAGCTTCACACAATGGCTTTCCAGGGCCTTGTAGGAACTGCGGCCTGCCATCCTTGCCTGAACTCGGTGGCTCTCTAAAACTCCAGAGGAAGAATCCACGGTCTCTTCAATCTTTTATCTTTCTTGTTTTCACTTCAAGCCTGACCTCAGTGACACACCTCCTCCAGCAAAGCTCTGCCTAACTGAAGGTCCCATCATCTCCCCAAATAGCACTACCAACTGGAGACCAAGTGTTCAAATACCTGAGCCTATAGGGGACAATACTGATTCAAACCACCACAGATGAGAAAACATTCTTGGATGAAATGCACCTATGGTGGTAGTACTGGTGAAGGGAAAGGTAGCAAAGTCATCGGTTTTATTTGATACGATTCACCACATTTATACATCATCTCAACAACCGTTTAGGCTATGTCTTGTAACTAAAGCTGAGAGTGTTTGGGAAATCTTTCTTGGTTTCATAAGGCAGCTGTATGGTGTCATAAGCACCAGAAACTGGGCAACTTAAAGCAGCAGATATGAATTGTCTCCCCACTGTGGAGAAGAGAAATTCCAGTGGGCCATGCCCTTTAATAGCTACTAGGGGAGTAGCCTTCATTTTCATTTTTGGTCTTCAGCAAGTCTCAAGGCATCATTTGACACCAAGCAGCAAAATCCCAGTCTCAGACCTCTCCTAAATGTGGTCATCTTTCCTCTTTGTGTCTTCATATGGTGTCCTGTGTGTCCAGTGTTGCCCTCTTTTTTGTTGTTGTTTTGCGTCTCTCAAATAGAGTATGATGATTTGAATGGAAAATATCCCCCACAGGCTCATGTATCTGAGCATTAGGTCTCCTCTCTGAGGCACTGTTTGGGGCGGGCCTGGAACCTTCAGGATGTAGTGCCTTGCTAAAAGAAGTGTCCATGGTGGCAGGCATGCTTGCATGCTCTTTTTCTCTGCTTCCTGTGTATGAACGAACATGCCATCAGCTAGTTTGCATGTCATGTCTCGTGTAGCATGATAGGCTGAGTTCTTCTAGAACTATAAACTAAAGTATGCTCTTCTTTAAGTTGCTTTTAGTCCCGATGTTTTACCACAGTCACAGGACAGTGACTAGTACACAGAATGCCATTTTGTAGCACAGGCTGGCCTGGAATTTAGTTCTTCTGCCTCGCCCTCCCTAGTTCTGGGAGATATGTAAAGGCATGTACCATTATGCCCAGCTTTAAATTTAGATTCTTGCAAAATCACCTGTCATGTTGATTTAGACTCCGTCGTAACAACTTCAATTTGATTATATCTGCAAGACCCTGTTTCCAATTAAGATTACATTAGAAACCGAACATGTCTTCTGGAAAGACACACATCAGCCTGTAATTCTGCCCAAGGATGCTGTGGATGGCAAGGTGTGGAAACTGAGCCTGGACCTCGGAGATGCTAGACATTTTCTCAATAGCATGTGCTTGGGAGGGCTGTGTACAATGTCTTCAGAAAGGGATAAATGTGAATATAGGGGGAGGGGGAATTGAGTATTAGGCAAAAATTCGTAAGAGAATAAAACTTTGAGTTGGCCTCAGACATTTCCTCTTCAATAGTTACATGCCAAATGACTCCCCAGGGTCTTGGGGGGAGTTATGACCTAAGATCATTACAGCCAGTGATTTGTCTTTGAGCAGCACAAGCAGGCATTCTCAGAAATGCAGGGGCTTGCCAATGACTCTAACTAATTGAAAAACTATTTGAAGATACATTCTGGTGGTTCAGTGGGCTTGGGGTTATTTAGAACAGAAAACATGTCAAAAATAAATTTAAAACCAACATAAGAGTTGCCAACTTTTAACATTGTAAGGGTGTTTAAAGTAAGTCAAACTAGCAACTGTAGTCATTTTGTAAAAGACAAATCGTCTTAATGTGAAAAATTATTCAAGGGATATAACCTGATAGCTATTTATATTGGATAATTTAGTTTTATGAAAAATATCTTTATTTAATATCTGTGTGCCCCAGAACTTTCCTGTAGATAAGATCTCATCCATGAATGGGGGTTTGAAATCCAGGAAGGGACGGGAACTCAGGACAGCAACTGAAAATGAGTGCTGGTTAGCATTCCACGATTTATGCCACTGCAGGAAAAATAATATTCAAAACTAACTATAATCATTTCCATTTTCTAAGGAACGTTTCAATGGGAAAATAAATCTCTGAGTTACTACTCCCTTCCACATGAAGAGGATGGTGGGGGTCGAGAGATGGTAACTTCTTCCCTCAGCCAACATCTGGGTTTCTACTTCACGTATTTCAACTATTCATGGGACCATTATGAAGGAAGCCCATGTTTAAAATGATTTGGGCATTCAATTCCTTCTCCCAAAGTCTCTGAAAGTACACATCTGCATCTAAAGCTGGCTTGTGTTCCTTTGGTTTTATTTGCTAAGAATTTCTGCAACTTTGGTATAAGTAAGAACACATCAAGAGAATGGCCCATCAGTCCGTGATCCAGGGCATGTGCAGGGGGCGATTTACCCACAGAAAAGCAAGAAAGGCCAGTGCACATAGTCCAGAAGTAACCGTTATCCCAAATCTCAGTGCAACAGAGCCAGGAGCCAGGACAGCCAGAGTTGGAGTTGGTTGAGTGTGAAGAGGCTATGAAGCGTTCACTGGGGATGAATCTCTTTCTCTCTGGAGAAAGGCGGGGTGCCTGCAAAGCTTCTCTAAAACCAAGGATTGGGAACTGGAGTTCAGTTCCTCAGCACCTGAGTCAGGTGCCTCGAGATTGCTCTGACACTCTCTCTGGCTTCTTCAGGTAACTGCACACACATGATAGACACATACTAAAACTAATTGTGTGTGTGTGTGGTGTGAATACCTAGGATCTGTGTGGACTTGCAAGATTTTGTCACAAAGCATTGGCCTGAAGGCCTATGCCTTAGAATCACAGTCAGGAACAGATATAGTTGGGCACAGCCACAGAGTCCTTACCCTAAATCTTCACATTCTTAGGGTGTGGAATGCTTAAGTAAATCAAAACAGGGAAAAGCTCCACTCAAGGCCATGAGCTCTGAACTCTGCCTAGATTGAAGAAGTCCAAGCTCTTCCATGTCTGAGGTCTGTACCCTGCTGAGATGCTTCTGTTCCCTTCTGTGCTTCAACCAGCTCATCTTTTAATGGAGATGCAATAGAGAGTAATTGGGAAAGCGATGTGGTTAACTTGTTATGTCCAGCAGATTACTTATTTCTCTTGCACCACACAGCAGTTCAGTCAGTGTTATTATTACTGTTTTTTTTTACTAATATCTGTGTGAAATAGATATTATTAAGCCCATTATATATATATATATATATATATGGAGTCCATTACAGATATTTAATTTAAAAATCTTGACATTTTCTTGATCCTTTTAGATGAAAAGGTGCAAATAGCTTTTATCTCACAGCTGACTGGTTGAAACTAATTGGATGATCCTACTAAGATTGCCAAGGTCCAAGGTAATCTGGTAAATACAAGTTGAGTACTAGATTAGCCAGTATTTTTATGACCTTGAGATACAAAGAATCGAATAAAACAAAAGACATATTTATGTATCAGTGGAGATAATATGGAACCATGTTAATTTGTCCAATAAAATTTATAATCTCAGATACCAATAAAATGATTCTAAAGAGTTTTGTGCAAAATAAGGGAGAAGTAGCCAAGAAAAATTATAAAGTCGTATAACACTAGATTCCCCCCCACCCCCACCAAAGCAAAACAAACAGCAGCCATTTTCATCAACTGATTGTTCTGCCTGCCTTAGGCCTGGACTCCGCCTGTCTTAGACTGGATCTGTGGGCTGTTGAAGTTGCCTCCGAGAAGAAGTGGTGGGAGGATCACTGGATCCTCACCAGGGTACCCATCCAGTCCTTCCATCTATTTGCATGTATTGCTACCCTAATTGCACAGGACCTTGAGGTCTTTGTTCAGGCTAGGAAGGGTGAGGAGTAGAAAGTTCTTTTTTTTTAATTTTATTAAAAGATATTTTATTAAGAAAGCAGTGTGTTCTAGTTCACTGTTTTTCCTTTAAACCATACATCATAGCAATCCAGAATTTTAGCATTATATTTCTCTCCCTGAAAATATCTCAGAATAATAAGTTATTTTACCTCACTACAATGTTAACCAAAAATCTATGTAATTTTTTTAACATTTTTATTTTCTATATTCTTTGTTTACATTCCAAATGATTTCCCCTTTCCCGGATCCCCCCTCCCCATATGTCCCATAAACCTTCTTCTCTCCATCCATTCTTCAATCACCTCCCTCCTTTTTCTCTGTCCTTATATTCTTTTCCACTGCTAGATCAATCCTTTCCGGGATCAGGACCCTCTCCATACTTCTTCATGGGAGTTATTTGTTATGCGATTTGTGCCTTGGGTATTCAGAGCTTCTGGGCTAATTAATATCCACTTATCAAAGACTGCATTCCATGTGTATTCTTTTGTGACTGGGTTACCTCACTTAGGATGATATTTTCCAGATCAAACCATTTGCCTAAAAATTTTGTGAATTCATTGTTTCTAATTGCTGAGTAGTATTCCATTGTGTAAATATACCACATTTTCTGTATCCGTTCCTCCTTTGAGGGGCATCTAGGTTCTTTCCAGCTTCTGGCTATTATAAATAAGGCTGCTGTGAACATTATGGAGCATGTGTCTTTATTGCATTCCGGGGAATCCTCTGGGTATATGCCCAGGAGAGGTATAGCAGGGTCCTCCGGAAGTGTCATGTCCAGTTTTCTGAGGAACCGCCAGACTGATTTCCAAAGTGGTTGTACCATCTTACAGCCCCACCAGCAGTGGAGGAGTGTTCCTCTTTCTCCACATTCTCGCCAACACTTGCTGTCTCCTGAGTTTTTGACCTTAGCCATTCTGACTGGTGTAAGGTGAAATCTCAGGGTTGTTTAGAAAGTTCTTTTATGCAGCTGGGGGAGCCTTCAGCATTCTTGCTGGGCTCAGATGACTTCCAGTGCAGCTGCTCTGGGGTCACTCATGCTGTGGGCACTAGCTTCTCACCCATGCTCTATAAGTACACCCAATAAATTCATGGCTCTCCCAAAAGGGGCTCTGGTGTAATCCTACTTTGGCTTGTTGCTGGAACCTTATGAGGAAGAGTAGATCTTGTAAATCCCCCTCCCAAGGAAGGAATTTACTAACAAAAGTGAGCTGGGATAAGGAGAAGTGCTATCAAATGTTGATAGTATATTTATATTGATAAATATATTGATATTTATATCAATATAGTCTGCTAGAGTTTGCCCAAGGCTGGGTATCAAGGTCATTGAAAAGAATGCAAAGCCTGAGATGAAAGATTGATTGTCAGGGTCAGGGTTCACAAAATTAAACAAGCGCTAAACACTGAAAACAGGCAGATTTGTATGTGCATAGGAGAGAGTGACAGAGACAGAAAGAGACAGAGAGACAGAGAGACAGAGACAGAGGCTAGTACTAGCTTTTCTTTTACAACAGGATCTCTTGGAGCCTAAGCTGTTCTAGAACTCAACATGTCACCCAAGGTGTCCTCAAACTTGTACTGATTTCCTGCCTTAGTATCTTGAGTGCCAGAATTTTAGGTGTGTGCCAATGCGCCTGGCAGATATTATAGACAATTTTACTCAAAGAGGTTCATATTCAGATAAGATAACACATCATCTGCCTATTGAACTGGGAAAGATGAGAAAAACTGCTGGTGAGTGGATCTGGATGAGTGAAGATTAGATACATGGTCTCCTGGAGGCAATTTGTATGAAAGACCCCCAAAAGTTCATATTTGTGCATCCTACTTCAAACATTCATACTTAGGGCATTAGAAAAATACTTACCTATAAGATATTTTTGCAAGTTCAGTTTGAAGGACCGAAGCTGAAAACTTCTTGAACATCACAATAAACTCTTGGTGAATGTCCAATAGCACATTTGACTGAATAAATGACATAATCCCAGGTGCACACGCTGACTCCTGAGAAGAATGCTTACAGGAACTGAAAGTCTACAGGCTGCATTTGAATTTAGTTCCTTTCAATATGGTCCTATCTCAGTATTGAAGAGTATATATACCTTAAAATATATAAAAGCATACAATCAGAATCACAATGGTTGCTAGAATTAATACACGTTTAACTTATTATTATTATTATTTATTTTTTACAAATTCTGTACAGCAAGGCATGTCTTACTTGACTGAAAGACGGAGAGAGTGGAGACTGAAAGCATGGTACTGTAGGGATGTTCAGCTGGGACATGACGTGTGGACCAGCAGCAGAGAATGGTTGCTTTGCCCTGTGGCTGCCTGAACACACTCGGATTTCAGAGCTGGCTGCATACTTTGTGGTGGCTTTGTATTCCAAGGGTTGACTTCGCAAACAAGCTTAGCAAAGTACAGCGTGTGCCCTTCAGGAGGCTTCAGGGCTCATCAGGTATGAGTAACACTAGCTCATTCATCTTTGCATAACTCTGTGTGGCACGCTAGGGTGTTGACAGACCCTGAGCTGAGAACAATGTTTATTTATATCTACACACAATAATTCAAGTCTTCCTAAATCTCAGATTTTCTCCTCATTTGCTCACCGCTTGCAAACATTTGCAGTTCTTTCCACCGGTGATCCCTGGTTTGCTTTGGCTAGGTTTGGGTAAATGAAAAGGAACACAAGACAGTGAATCGTGCTGAGTGCTTTGGTTCACACATGGAGCGGGGAACATTTGCTTATGTGATATGTCAGGAACGCTGAGACTACTAAGCTTCTGGTTAGTGCCTTCATGACTGATTAATACCACATTTGCATTGTTGATGCTAGAAGATGCTCTAAACCTTATGACTGTGTGTGTCTGTGTGAATGTGTGTGTCTATGTGAGTCTCTCTCTGTCTCTCTGTCTCTGTCTCTCTGTATCTGTCTTCCCCCCCTTGTGCGTGTGTGTGTGTGTGTGTGTGTGTGTGTGTGTGTGTGCGAGTGTGTGTGTGTCTGTGTGTGTGTGTGTGTGTGTGAGAGAGAGAGAGAGAGAGAGAGAGAGAGAGAGACTGTGTGAGTACGTGTATCTATATAGCTAGATCAGGCAGAACCTTTTGAAGTCCTGGTTAGATTCTGGGCCATTTGTTTTTGTTATTTTGACTTGTTCTTTTTGTGGTGTTGGGGACTGAAGCCAGTGTCTTAAGCCAATGTTTAACTGTCTGTAACTATTCAAAGCTTTTATGGAATGTGAAAATTCCTACCAGCTTCTGTTTGTTACAGAAAATTCAAATTTATAGAAAGCAGAGGACAATATGATTCCCTCCAGTCTGAGTCAGTATAACTCCTGACTAATCTTATTTTCTTTGTAGTGACAACTTTCCAGAACCAATTATTAGACATTCCTAATGCCGAACACTGTGGAGCTCAAGTAGAAAACCTTACATTTTCATAGGTTACCGATGGGAAAAAAAAAATCAAATCAAGCAGAGCTGCCGAGTCAAGCCTGACTGTTGTATTTGATTGATCTTTGGCTAAGCAGCCTGAGTGACATTTACAAAATAAAATTTATAGAATATAAACTGTAGAATTATGATTTATAATTATAAATTAAATCCATGGTTCTTCTAAAGCACGAAGTACCATCCTTTGTATCTAGAAGGAATTTTATGTTACTTGGTTACTGTTTTAGCTTCTCTGCTCAAAATAGAAAGCCCAAGACAGAAAGCCGATGTCTTCCAGAAGCACAAAACAGGTTGACAAATATAATTTACTCATATGTGGAGGACTTTGTGAGTGAGCACCTATTAAGAGTAAGATCTTCAGTTGTGAATTTATTATTAACTAGAGGCTGTTGCTTGACCAGCTCAGGGACAAACAAGCATTCTTCAACTGAAAGTTCACCAATGCTGTCTTTGTGGAGGGTTAAAATCCCTCCGTGGCCAGTCATTTATTTGGATTAAGTTCTGAACATGTAGGCTTAGATTTTTAAAAATGTATTTTTAAAAGGTTTTAGAAACATTTCAACCCCACCCCACCCCTGCCTTCTAGCTCACTGACCAAAGGTAGGGGAGAAAAGATGGTAATTAGGACAAAGGGATGCGGACCTGTTTAGAAGCAGTGTTAGGGAGCAATTTCAATTTTTGTTTATCAGGATACCAGCAGTCCAGTTTAGTAGTGTCAGGATACCAAACATGAATCAACAGCAATGGCGTGGTCCAGCAGAAACAGCTAGGCCTCTGCTGATTCCGCACAAGTCAACAGGAGCAACCAGAACCAGCTGGAAAGTTCTCTGTTGTGTCTCCGTCGATGAAATAAAAATTAGCAAAGATGAGAGACCAATGAAGCATTGCAAGTCTAGCTGTGCAAGCACCCCAACACCGTCCACTCAGTCCTATATGTATTCTCTCCAAACATCACGTATCCTCTTGTGGGTCTTGCCTCAGTGAAACACCATGTGGGTCTGCATCATATGGCATAACTAAAACCTTTTACTTCATGAACATGCAAATCAAGGGGGTATTTTGATTTCATCAGTTGTTTCAGATTATCTGTTCAGCATGAGTTACTCATTTGCTAAGGGACTAGAAAGCAGATCAAGGAGATGAAGAAGCCAGGAAGGCAGAGGTTCAGGGACATACAGAAATGAGGTGGGGTGAGAAGGCTAGAAGGGTGGTTACCGTGCATCCCTGGGAAAATCTGAAAGAAAGGTTGCCCTGGGTGGCATGTATGCACTGAGCCTGGGGACCGGTGGCTGTGAATAAATGTTCTTTCCTGCTTTGGGGTTGGTGTGTTCTCAGAATCATCTTTTAAGTCAACAACAACAAAAAGTATGATTTTTTTGAAAGTCAAGTGATTAACATCCCCTTTTCTTATTTTTAAATTGAAAAGTAAAAGATGTGTACATTTAAGGTATGCAACACAGTGTTTTGAAATATAACTATATAACGAAGTGGCCAAATCAAACAGATTAAGGTAGTTGCACATTACATCATATATCTGTTGTCTGAACACTTACAATCTACAATCTTGGCTATTTTCAAGTGCACAGCACTGTTATTAACTGCTATTGACTATAATGCTATACAATAGGTTTCTCAAAATTCTTCCTCCTGTCTAAATTGAATTTCTGTCATTTAGTCAACATCTCCCTCAGCTGAGTTTTTAAGTCATGCTATCTAAATAGTTTAAAACCTAGAGCTAATAATTTTGCCTCAGTGGCTTTTCTTACCATTTTGGCTTTAGAAAGCAGGTCTGTCATGCTGACAGAGCATAACTTGTATCAATTGTGCTTGCAGCAGTCAGAGACTCCCAGTTCCTCCCAAGGAATCCCCGATGCCTGCCAACAGTCAAGGACATCTCACTAAGTGGTTTCCTCTTCCAGGGTGACCATAGTTAATGTCAGGTTAACAAGAACTAAAAAAATATGTTATGTCACACACAAAAGCAATTCTATTCTTCAATGTTATGTCATCACAATACTATTCTATCTTGGAAAGAATTTTATCTACAAGTGCTTACTTCCCTTGGTGATGCCTTTTAGGAACATCACCATTTAGGGGAATATTCTTGGCTATTGACAGGTAACATATGACTAGAAAAGGGAAAAACCTTCTACTATTATCCTGTTAAAGGAACATAGCAATAAAATGATTCCTAATTGCACACTGCTGTACTCACAGATAAGTGCCTCACGGACCAGAGAGGGAACTAGTGTGTGCAGGGTGTGAGAGTCTTGAGAGCCCTCAGGCCTACATGCACTACCTTTATCAATCCCTTCCTTCTAAGGCTTGGGGAGCTGTGAGGAAGAAGAGATGGAAAGATTGTAAGACCCATAGGTGGTGGAAGACTCCAAGGAAACCGAGTCTTATAGACACAACAGAACCGACACATATGAAGCCACTGCGACTGTGGGGACTGCAGCCACGAAGACTGTGGGAGCACACTTGAACCAGACAAAAATCCCAGCTCTGAGGAGGGTGAGTGGACATGGCTTCCCACCCCTAACTAAGAAGCTGCTTGCAATTAGTGCCCATTGCCTGGGGAAGGGAAAATCAGTGTTCTCTAATGGAATAATGCTGGGTGTATTGACCATACTCCACAGCTTGCCCCGCTTCTTCCAACTTAAAATTGGAATTTTCTACTGAATATTTTCAGATCCTTGTTCACTGCAGGTAACTGAAATGCCCAAAAGCAAAACCCCCAGATAAGGAGGACTCCTGTACTACACACCCAAGGGTGGTTGTCTGGAAGAGGCCATTTTATATGCTGAATTCAAAGTGAAAGGCCATAGCACAACAGAAAAGACATAGATGTTGGTAAGAATATGGTGGAACTGTAGGTGGCAGGGAGACTGAGAGGGGAAAAAGAAAAGTAAAATGTCTGACTAGAAGGTGTGAATCGGTGCTAATCAGCTCTAGGTAATGACAAGGGTTAGCGAATGACTCGAAGACTTGGGACTTTGAGTTGGATGTCTGGATTTGTGTGTACACTAGATGTAAATGTTTGTGAGAGGGAAAGTTAAGAAATAGGCAGTGTCTTCCATTTTCACTTGTGAACAGGAAAGATGCTTCTTGTGTATAAACAGCATAAGGCTAGGCCCAGGCATCCAAACGCAGAGAACATCACAGCTTTCTACATTAAAAAAGAAAGCAGGTCTTAATTAGGAGACAAGCGTTGCTGCATACCTTTAAGTCCATGCCCCTCACATAATAACTGGGGCGAGCTGATATACGTACTGGGGAACTGAAAGGGGCTGTGAAGGAGCCAAGTGGAAAATCACTGCCTCCAAAACAGGTTTTATTCATCTCCCACCATCGCCTCAGAGAGAAAGCCAGAGCCCTGTATTTACCAAGCCTGTGTGGATCTACCAGGTGGCTGCTTCAAACTAGGTCAAAATGTCCTATTTGCATTAAACATTTTTCTTTCCATAAAAATGTCAGTTTGGGCTTGAAACTAATTTGCCTTTTAAAAATGGAACAACGGAGCCGTGGTGCTTAGATAAACAGGTTCATGTGTTTTAAACATTGACAGAACAGGCAGTACTTCATATTGATTATTTTACCAAGAAATATGAAATATTTGTCCAGTTAGAAAGCTTTGTCTTTTCAGTGAACAAGATTCCAGAATATTTCCCTACTTTGGGTTCAAGCATTTGGATTTTCTTATGAATGCCTTTCAAGTTGGTTTTTAAGAACTAGGCCATGTAAAATAAGACAAGAAACAATAAAGACAATAAGACAATAAAAAGTCTCCTTTCGCCAGGCGGTGGAGGCGCACACCGGTAATCCCAGCACTCTAGGAGGCAGAGGCAGGCGGATTTCTGAGTTCTAGGCCAGCCTGTTCTACAGAGTGAGTTCCAGGACAGCCAGGGCTATATAGAGAAACCCTGTCTTGAAAAAACCAAACCCGAAAAATCCTCCTTTCTAATGAATTATATCATTTGTGAAGTTAAAACTAAAGTAAAGCATTAGTGTTGATTTTGAAAGAATGGTGTAAAGACCACCCATAAAGCTTGGTGGGTAAAGGCACTTACCACCTAGCCTGAAGGCCTGAGGTCACCCTCAGGACCCACACGGTGGAAGGAGAGAACTGACACCTGAAAGTTGTCCTCTTCTGTCTATGTGTGCTCACTGGCCCCTGAGCCCCAATAATGAAAGTATAGAAAATTGAGTGCCAGCCTCCCAGATCTGAGGCCCTAGGTTTGACCCAGTACCTAACTACAACAAAACAAATGAATGGTATCCACCTATAGGGCAGTCACAGATGCTTTTGCTAAGCATGATTCTCAACCTGCAAATACCAGATCGAGCCCCCAGCCTCTCCCAGGCAGCCCGTGTGTTTGGGTCTTGCAGGTTTCTTCTCTCTACCATATTGGGGAAAATGTCAGCTGAAGTCAGGCAACTTGTCGTCAGCTGCCCTTTGTATGGTCCTACCCCACTGCTCATATAATAAGGTGTTCTCTACAGAGGAGGAGGGGCTGGGGCACAGGTGAGCGAGCACGTGCTTTGGTGACTTGGTCAGGTTTGGGTCATTTCCCCATCATTTTCTGCTTTCGCCTCCTCTTTACACGGTCTCTGAGTGAGTTTCTGTCCCTCTGTTGGTGTTGTTTGTCCACTTTTGTTCCCTGCTTAAGCTCAGGAAGGCACAGGAAGCCAAGGTCCCTCAGCACAGGCGTGCTGCCTTAACTCTTCCTCCTCCGGCCTCCAGTACTGAACGCTGAAAGCACTGGATATTCCCATCAGTCTGGACACTGGTTTGCCTTTAGCAAACCAGTGATTCAGGGCATTATAACCTGTGCAGCTCTGTGTTAATTGGCATCACATGTGTAGGAAGATGAGCTGAATAGGAGTAAGGTGCATACTGAAAAATGTATGAACACAGTGGTAGGAAAACACGTATGGAGAGATCCTTGGACTCATTGTCCGTATTGAGGCACTTTTGGACATCCTTTAGCTATTTAATTTAGTTATTGATCCTCCATGGAAGAATATTAGGCACAGATTCCGCAGAATATAAATAGGCCTATGTGGTTTTCTTTTAAACAGTTTTTAAGTCTTTGCTTCATGCTTTCAAAGAATATCAGAGCAGTCAGCATTTATCTGCCAGAACAAGAAGATCCAGGTAGAATCAGATAAAATCCAAGCACTGAGTTAGAGATGACATAAAAGCAGAACAGGGGACAGAAGACTGGGGAATGGAAAATGCAGCAATTTGTAGAAAAGGTTCAATAGTTTCAGTTTTCAGAGACCAAATAACTGCTATCAGCTATTAGAGAGAGAAGATGAGATGGTGGCCTAGATAGTCACCTATAAAAAGGAGAGGGAGATTCTCATCACAGACTTTATACTTCTCACAAAAATTAACTGAAAACTGATACAGGAAGAAATGCAGGTGACCTTGAATTTGGTGATGACTTTTTAAAACTATACCCATCCTAGGAGTAAATAAAGAATCTCCTGAAAAGGCTGTGCTCAGAAAAATGAGGAGTAAGGAAGAATTCACGAAAACATGGCACAGAATAGGCAGGGACATCTAATAAAATGTATGACAAGGACATAAAAGAGGTTCCAATTTAAGTGGTCATTGTTTCTATGACCAAAGATCCCTGTAAACAGGAAAACTAATTAAAAGAAACCTCATGTCACATCGCAGTTCAACACCCGTCATCTTAAATTCTCCAGAAATTGCAGTAAATCCTCAGACTTGGGAATTAGACAGGAAATGAACACAATGTCAAACGGATAATGGAAGCAGGAAAACACAAAAATTAAGACTTTTTAGCCATTTAAAGTGTTTCCAAATAACTTATATTGAGTATCTGGAAATAATGAGCCTTTTAGAATTGTATGTCACAAGTCTAGATTAAGCTTACTCCAGTTGATTATGTCAAGCTCAGTGGAAAAACAGAACCAAAATTCCCACTTGGCTCAGGCTCACGTTGTAGAGGACTTTGTTATTTATTAGACTGTGACTAATGAGACTGAGATGTTTACCTTCCCGATGTACCCTGTTAGTTTCCTACTGATACTCAGCACTGCTAGGTACTTCTTAGCTATTCTAGAATGACATCACCTAGACCAATGGTTCTCAACCTCTGTAATGCTATGATCCTTTAATACAGTTCTTTGTGTTGTGGAGAACTCCCAACCATAAAATTCTTTTTATTACTATTTTATAACTATAATGTTGCTACTATCATGAATTGTAATGTAAATATCTATTTTCTTAGGTGACCCCTGTGAAAATGTTTATGACCCCAGTGAGGTGTTGACCCACAGATTGAGAACCACTGGCCTAGAAGGTGGCTTCTCAAGTCTATTCTGTGTTACCTTAAAATCAAGGTAGTGAGTGTCTAAAAGAAGAGGTGTTGGTGCCTAAAGATTCTGGGAGGTGGTAAGTTGCAAAACCATGACCTCAAGATCTGGCAAAGGCCCTCTGTGTCATGACAGAGAGGGTCACCTTGAATGATGATAGCATATCAGAGAGGGATGAGAAGATGTGTGAAGAAGAGGTAGTTGGGACAGTGGGAGGCATTGTTATAGCAACCAGCTCCTATAGGTACCAGGGCAGGGCTATGCTCTTGCAGAGAATTTCCAGGAGAGGGCTAGATGGATGGAGATGCTCACCCTTGGGTTTAAGCTGGTAAAAGGAGCATAGTTTTTGTATATAGAGGACATAGAAATCTGAGGCTAGGGGATACCGGAGTCTGAGGCATCTCTAGATGTTGTGAGGGAGCTTCTGGGAGTGTGAAGTGAGAGAAGCAAGAGTGAAGAGTAAAGATCCAGGTTCCTAAGAGCTTTCTGCATGGAGTGCTGCGGAGCCATGCAGAGCCACAGAAAGCTTCTAAAAGAGAAATCTGATCAGTTTGTTCTAAAGAAACATCTAAAATGCAAACCCCCAAACCAATTAAGTAGCATAATGGTGGCAGGAAAACAAGAGTCTGTGAAAGTCGTCCAGGCATGAGACACTAGGGACATCAGTGAGAGTATTCGTAGAAGGCAAACACATGTGCATTAAGTGGCTCTCATAGGATTGATGGCAGCTGGACTGATTGGAAGTAGAGGATAAAGGATGAGGAATCAAACACCTCGCTGTGGTTCCATCTGCGATCTCCAGTGCAGAGTGTTCTTCATCCACTGAAGAGAAGGGAATGTGGAGAGAGGTGAACAGTTTCTCAAACAGCGTTCTCAACCTGTGGGTCGGAGCCCCCTTGGTGGTTGAGATCCTGCACATCAGACATTTACATTATGATTCACAACAGTACAAAAGTACAGTTATGAAGTAGCAACTAAATAATTTTATTGTTGTGGGTCACCCGAATACAAGGGACTGTATTAAAGGGTTGCAGCATTAGGAAGGTTGAGAACCCCTACTCTACAAGGAGAAGTCACAAAGCCATGATGCCAACATCTGGCAGAAGCCCTCTAAACAGCTGGCTGGCTGGCTCTAATGTGACTGCACTAAAGCTTTCGAGAGGAGTAAGCAGGCCTGAGCAAAATCCCCATGTGCTGTTTCAGGACGTCTCAACAGAACGAAGAATGAGCTAAATGGAGCCTCCACCCAAACACAAACAGAGGAAACTCTGGACAGTGGACTCCCCACCACAAAGGGAGAAGCCATCATGGTTGGATCATGCAGTGATCAAGAGATACCTGGAAGGCATGGCCCTTATTCAACAAACTGTAAAAAGTAAAGTATGCACAACTGTGATAGTTTCAACATGGCCTGGGTATTTGATGAGGAAAAATAAGTGTTAATTTCCCAGGTCAGATACAGCTGTCGTGGTTGAGTTTTAAACAACTGCAATCTCTTTTTAGAGATACATAAAGAAATATTTACAAGCAGATGATGCAACATCTGGGAGTAGCTGCAAGACAGTCTCCTGGGAGCAATTATGGTGTGGACTGAACAGGAGTGACCACGAGATGGTAATTACTGGAGAGAAATGATGAATGAAGGGGGGTACATGGAGCCACTCTATTCTGCAGCTATTCCAAGTTTCCTAGAAGGGAAAATTAAAGAGCAAACAACAAAGCCCCTCCTTGCACTCCACAGGCAGACTCAGGCAAAAAGACACTTTCTACCAAATAAGGTCTTATACAAGAATTTAGTCTGTGAGGAACAGGTTGAATACCAGATGCTCTGCACAAGGCCGAGAAGCCAAGGCCCTCAGCAATCACTGTTGAGTGAGTTCCCTGCCTGCCACTAGGATTCTACAAACTCTAGTTCTTTCCCAGAAGGTAGATGTTAAAAAGATTAACCAGGAGAAAGTACACAATGGAGAACAGTATTTTCAAAGTACACTGCAACCTTCCCTTGCTTCCATAGACCCTAATTGAGAGACATTGAACTGTGTCATATAGCCCAACAGTAGATATTACATCAACCTGAAAATACAGGTGGTTTCTTCAGTGTGTTCTGCAGTCAAGTATCATTCTGTAGTCATCATTAGTTTCTCTTTGGAGAAACCATGCTGAAGATTTTTGTCACACAGAAAATAATGCCTTGAAAGTTTTTACTTTTAAATTTGGTCTTATGCAGTAAGTTCTTATGGTCCAGGAAAATATAGACTGAATATTTGATGTGTTCTATAACCTTCCTAGTTAGACCTCCTTTAACCATAGTATACTGATGAAAACAGAAATGAGCAGGTCTATAGTGTCAACTACACCTCAAACTGTATTTGGATTTCTAAGCCCTTTCCTACTCAGGTTCTTTTTCTACTCAGGGACACAATAAGGATATTACATTGTGTTTAGTTATGATATGTGTTGGCTGGTCCTCCATCTTCTCCACTGAGTGGCAGTTTCTCCTGCCTTGTTTTTCCTGACTGTGACATGAATTTGTGCTCACCTAAGGATCAGTGTGCTATTACTATTCTTCAGGGTCTCAGGACTCTGCCAAAAGTGGGGTGGAAAAGAGTCTGTAGAGGTAAATGGCTCGGTGAGGAGGAGGAAGATTTAGAAGATGAAATATTCACTTTGACCTTCTTTTTTTTTTTTTTTTTTGGATTTGGTTTTTTTCGAGACAGCGTTTCTCTGTGTAGCCCTGGCTGTCCTGGAACTCATTCTGTAGACCAGGCCAACCTCGAACTTAGAAATCTGCCTGCCTCTGCCTCTCAGAGTGCTGGGATTACAGGCGTGCGCCACCACCGCCCAGCTCACTTGGTCCTTTGAAGTTCATTCCATCTTCTACCTGACTTTGCTATTTGTATTATTCAAGATGCTCTAAAGGATCAAAATGGATAGAATTAACATTAGAGGGGACTGACCTACAGGATACAGTCTGTAGCCCCATTTCACAATGGAGAGGCAGAGAAACTGGTGGGTGCTCAGTCCATGATCTCTCCACTGGATCTCTCAGGAGTGCCACCGTGATAGTGGAGTCTAAGAGGATCCCTGGCGGGGCGCAGGTTACCAGTCAGTGATGGACTGTCCTGGGTGAATGCTGGTTATCAGTCTATGTTTAGGAACAGCCACAGCAGCAGGATGGACCTCCCGATGAGAGTGAGGGCAAGCAGACAAAAAGCAAATCTTTCTTCTTCCATGTCCTTCATTGTAGACTGCCACTAGACACTGTGATCCAGATTCAGTATATAATTTCCCACCTTAAATGATCTGATCAAGAAAATCCCTGACAGACTTGGCCAGCAGATTGAGTTTTAGTTGAATCCAGATAGAATCTTGTTGACAATCAAGATTAATTATTACATCATCTTCTTTCTAATCCTATTGACACTTCTAGTTGGATTTCAGCTGAAATGATTGTCCTCTGTTAGTGAAGTTTCTTCTGGAAGGCCCAATTTATGCTTCTGGATATGAAAATGCAGAGGCAGAATGTAAGGTGTTTTAATGATCTTGTGGGGAAGGCTGCAAGAGGGCTATTCTGCCTCCGCCATTACACTCTTTGCATTCTAGTCAACAGTGGGAAAAACTGGGCTGTCATAGAAAAGAAAAGAAGTAGGAAGTATAGGGAAAATCATAGAGAAAAGGGAAGGAGGTTGGGATCATGGACAACAGCATGAAGGGTCCTTAAAATAATTGAAAATAGAATTGTTTGAGCCAGCTGTCCTTAGAGACCACATCTGAAGGGAATTGAAGCAAGTATCTCAGAGCTGTCTGTACTCTCGTGTTTATTGTACAATAGCCAAGGTACAGAAACAACCCTAGTATCTACCAGCAGGTGAAGAGAGACAATGCTGTACCTGGAGCAGACTATTATTGAGCCACAAGAAGAAGAAAACTGCCATTTGTAAAAACATTTTGAAAACATGGTAGGTGGCGTTATACTAAGTGAGAGAGGTCCAGGGTGGTAAATGTCAGATGGCCTCTCTGCTGTGCATACTCTAAGATGGTAAAGCCCTAGAAGGAAGAAGTACATAGCAACTACCAGGGGGTGGGGAGGTGGGAAATGCTGAGATGTTACCCCAAGGGTGCAGGTTTTCAGCCTTAAGATGCGTGGGCTTGGACATGCCACCGCAGATGTGGCCATTTTAATGGATAACACTGTATTATTTATTTCAACTCTGGGAAGAGATTGGATTTTAAGCACTCTCACATGTGCCGGCACATACAAATGGTCCGCGACTTTATTTGGCCAATCAAGTATTTTCCAGTGAAAATAAAGGCCAGCTTTACTAAACAAGTTCCAGTTTTCTGTTCTTTAAAGAGTCCTACAACAAAAGACAGCACATACCTGGTCGAGCTGGGAGTAGTGGCAGAACTGGTGCATTTCTTTGAGACCTGGCACGGAGTTTTAATTAATTTCCACTTGACTAGACGCATAAAGAACTGAAGCCATTCCTCTCTGGGCTGCTGTCTTCCACGTGGTTCAGCATTCTTTACTGCCCTTCGGGTTATCATGCAGGCAGAGTGTCTGCTAACTAAGGTCCTCCCAGCCCTGGGCACGTTACCTGCAAACAAGATGCTTACTCACACCGGAAGTGAGTAGGTCTGTCTGTCTCCACACTTGCTTTGAACAATAAATGTAAAGATAAATCATCCCATCAGAATCAGCACCACTCAAATGAAATTACAGGATGGCTCATTAATTTAGCCTCACTAATTATGAGTCTACAGTGATTATTCATACGTGTAAAGTGATTTAAGGAAAGAAATAGATGGGATAACTTTTGCTTTGACTTTTCAGTCCCCTCAGGGGAAAAGTAAATCTATTCAGATGTCAGTAGCAATTTCAAAAGAAAGATTGAGCTTATGAAATTGAAGATTTGCCCAATACACATTAGGATCCTGTGAGCTGTGTAGTGAGGGATTCTTTTATTTGCTGCATTACAGGTGCCACAGCATACTTTGGCACTTGACTGATAGTAAGTGATAGTATGTAGCATCTCAGAGAGTAGGGGAACCACTTCTTTAGAACTGATGAAGACATTGAAATCTGACTGTTCAGTGCATTTTAAACTTCTCAACTTCAGGAATCATCCTTTCCACACCTCTTGTGTCCCAATGCCCTGCCAATCTCTGGTTTCTCTTGGGGTCAGGAAAGTTTACTTACTCATGCGAAGTTTATTACTGGGGCTTCATTCCCTAGCACATCAATTTTGAAGAAGATATTCAGACAATAACAGAAGACTATTAAGTACAGCCACTGGGGTCTGCTTCAAGCAATGTCTTTGTTCAAATTATTTTATTATTTGTTTCCATATGTGTGTGTTGCCTGCATTCATGCCTATGTACCATGTCTGTGCCTAGTATCTTGGAGTTCAGAAAAGGGAGTTAGTTTCCTAGAACCAAAGCTTCAGATAGTAGTGAGATGCATGCCTATGCCGGGAATTGAATCCAGGTTCTCTGGAAGAGGTGCCAGTGCTGTTAACTGCTGAGCCATCTCTCTTCCCTTCAACAAACAAACGAGCAAACAAGCAAACAACAAAAGGAAAACCAAATAGAAAACATATGTATAAAAACTTCAGGCTCAATAAATATCCATTCAAAAATAAGTATACTTTTATAGATTACTAAACAGTTTCCTTCAGGAACACTTGTCTGTTTAGCTTCTTGTACCAACCAAGTATTCCTCTGCTACACCTTTATGTAGAATCCTTCCTGGAAACCATTTCTGTATATTGTTTCATTGCTTAAGGATCAGATTTTCCTAGAAAGTGTTTTGTTTGTTTTATTGATCTTTTTAGATTCATTTTATTTGGGAGCTTGAGAGATGTCTCAGCAGTGAAGAGCACTGGCCGATCCTTCAGAGGATCTGGGTCCAATTCCCACCACCCACATGATGGCTCAAACCTGTCTGTAACTCCATTCCCAGGAGATTCAACATCCTCTTTTGGCTCTGAAGGCTTTACACATGCTCAGTACATAGAGACATATGCAGGCAAACTACCCACACAATAAAATAAAAATGAAAATCTAAAAAAAAAAAAAAAAAGAAAGAAAAGAAAAACTCTTAAGGATGTATTTTATTTTTAGTTTTATGTGTGTATATGCTTGTGTTTGGGTATGTGCACGTGAGTGCATATGCCTTTGGAGGTCAGAAGCGTTGAATCCCTTGGAACTGGAATTGCAGAAAGTTGTGAGCTGCCTGACGAAGGTGCTGGGTTCTCAGCTTGGGTCCTCTCCAAGAGCCATACACGCTCCCGCTGAGTCATCCCTCCTGCTTGAGAGTTTTTTGTTTGTTTGTTTGTTTGTTTTTAACTTTCCTGGGTTTGTAACCAGCTAGCCACCCAGTATTTGCATAAAGGTCCCAATAATTCCTTGTGCTCAGTCATTCAAAACCCAATACAGTTTCCCACTGTACTACACGGGCCACTTTATTTTTTGTTGTTGTTTTTGGTTGCTGTTGTTTTTTGATGAAAACCCTTTTCATCTCAGAGGTATTTACAACACACCACAAAGCTCAGAGAGTTCTATGACAACAGCATGCTTTTGGGAACTTAGTTCGTGCTCAAACCTAGGTTTAATGAATGATAATGGACAGTTGTATTATGAGACCAATTTTATCTCCTCATCCCCTTTACTTGGTGACAGTGATAATGACAGCAAAAATGTCTGTCACTTTACACACATCAACCCCTTTAATGCCCAAAGTATATATACAGTATATTACTATATATAGTATATATATAGTATATTACTATTGATCCTTACTTTTGAAGATAAAGGGTTAAGAAGGAAAAGTTAAGTATTTCTCTATGGCCATATAATTGGTAACCAGACATGTGAGGATTATAACCCAGGTCATCTGGCCTGAGAGTGTTCCCCTATGTTCTGCCACTATACACAAGTGGCTGGGTATCCACATATGCTTTCTTTAAATATGAATGCATCCATAATAACTTCATCTGATTTATTTGTAGAATTTAAAAAAAAAAAAACACGATTTTTATCACATTGCTACCCTCTAGTCTTTGGCAGCTACAAACCACATATTGGTGAGCTGCCTGACAGGAATCGCCAGGGCACCTGCCGCTCCAGGACTAATACCCAGAAGCCCCAGTGCTAGTTGTCAGGTTTTGCACACCAAGCTTGGGAACACCTCAAGTGGTTTATGATGTCATAAGAACTTTGCAGAACCCAGTGCTATCACCCTGTTCTGTATTTTCTTTAATGACTTCACTTTTCATGTTTATGGGGCGGTCTGTGAATGCTGTAAGTCAGGTACCTGGTTCTGCGCTCTTCCATGTGGACAGCCGGGCCAATCTTTTTCCACGTTGCTTTCATTCATCACCACATCATTTATTGAATGCTCTGGCAGCCTACTGCGGTGTGCTTCCTCCTTCCTCACCTCTCAGACTAGGTGGCTTATTTCTAAACTCTCCCCTGTGGCGATATCACACTGTTAACATTACTGTGGGTTTGCATGATAATATGCTGTTAATATTCCAAAGCAGAGCTCTTCCTCTCTCCACTCGCCCCCTCTTCCTCTTCTTTGCAATTCCATAGCCTAGACTTGGCTTTTTGTTTTTATATGCATTTTAGAATCATCTTGTACGTTCTATGAAAACCCCACTGGGATCTTTATTGAAATTGCATTGAATTTAAGGGCGAGTTTGGGGAAATTGTCATCTTTAAAATATGGAACCAGCCCTCCCATTATGTGGTAAAAGACTCTTTCTTCGTCCCCTTCCATAAACTTTTGTTGTTTTCCCATAAACATCACACACATCATTTGCTAGATTTATTTATGTGCATCCTAAAGTTTTTACTGCCGCAGTTAATAATGTCCATTAAAAAGTACATTTAAAAAATCACTATCGATTTTCAGGTATTGATTTCTGGTACCCTTGCTGAACTTTCATATTAGGACTAATATTTATTTGTGGATTCCCTTACACATTCCATTTACTATCCCCTTTTCTCAATTTTTAGTTCTTTAAAAATGTGTGTTCTGCTTTAAAATTTTGAGATATAATTACAAGACAAAAAGCACAGATCTTAATTATTCAGGTCTGTCAGCTTTGATAATTATATACACTCATGTAATTAACAGCCCCAGTTGAGACACAGTGGGCCTCAGTCACCTGTCCTCCTCCCCCTACTCAATCTCCCTGCCCTAGGCGACCTTGGTCTTCTCTCTATTATAATCTGTTAGCATTCCCATCCGTGAACCCGGTACTAACTGCATATGAAATACAGATGGCTGCATGTGGCATGATATCATGTGAAGATTCTTCCAAGTTCACATCTGTAGTGGCAAGTCCCTTCTTCCTGCTATGGACAAGCACGATTCCACAGTATACAGGACTGTTGTTCATCTCCTGTTGACGGACAATTGGGTCGTTCTGAGATTGTCAGTTCTGTGAATAACATTGCAGTGTTATTTCTTTGTACATGGCACTGAAATCAGGCTGTTGTGATTATGTTTTTGACACAGTCTTGACACCGACAACATCTTTTTTAATGATACACTTTGTTTCATGAAGGAAGTTCCCTATGGTCTTAGCTCATTAAGATAATTTATTTGGAGATCTGTTTGCTTAATCAACTGTAGTTATTGAATTGCATGAAATTCTTTAATCTGGTAGTAGAATGATTTATATTAATAGAATCTATTTTTACATGTTTAACAAAACTTAATTAGGGATGATTTAAGAAATTATGACTAAAATGGGGTGTGTAGTGTGTTTGCATGACATCGGACTACAGTTCTTCAGTTTTTTGTTTTGAGATTCTGTAACATCATAAAGTGAGCTGAATAGCATTCTTCTTTTTCCCATTCTTCTGAAGCTATTTTATTACATTGTTATACATTTCTTGAAGGCAGAATATACCTGTAAAACCAGTCAGGCTTGGAGACTGTATCCAGGGAGGGTAACAGCAGGGTGTGGAGATTAATCTACTATCCTTGAGAGCAATTTGTACAGTCGAGCTTTATATTTCTTTTTGAATCAGTTTTCCTATATTTTTCTGGAAAATTGCCTTTTTAATCTAAGTCTTCACATTTGCTGCCACGAAGCCATTTATCATATCCACCTTTTATTTCGCTTATATTTTTATTGCATTCTTCTATCCAGAATATGGGGGGGGGGTTATCCTTATTTCTACTTCTCTTCTTTTGATCAAGTTAGTATGATGCTTTCTTTGTCTCCTAGCATATTTTTTTCTTTTATGTGTCATCTTCCTGGCTTCTCGTTTTTAACGTTACTAATTCTCTTTCTCATCTTCCTCTGATTTCTTCAAATTTATCCTGTGATTGGTGTGCTCTGTACAGTCATGCTTAGTCTTTCTCTCTTATTTAATATAGTTAAAATGGCCACCTTGCTAAAAGCAATATATAGATTCATCGCAATCTTCATCAAAATCCCAACTCATTTCTTCATAGAGTTAGAATAAACAATTCTCAAATTCATCTGGAATAACAAAAAATCCAAGTTAGCTAAAACTGTTCTCAACAGTAAAAGAACTTCTGGGAGAATCAGTATCCCGAACCTCAAGCAATACTACAGACCAATAGTGTTAAAAACTGCATGGTATTGGTACAGTGACAGGTAAGTGGATCAATGGAACAGGATTGAAGACCCAGAAATGAACTCACACACCTATGGTCACTTGATCTTCAACAAAGGAGCTTAAAACATCCAGTGGACAAAAGATAGCCTTTTCAACAAATGGTGTTGGTTCAATTGGAGGTCACCATGCAGAAGAATGTGAATTGATCCATTCTTATCTCCTTGTACTAAGCTCAACTCCAAGTGGATCAAGGACCTCCACATAAAACCAGACACAGTGAAACTAATAGAAAAGAAACTGGGGAAGACCCTTGAGAAAATGGGCACAGGGGAAAAGTTCCTGGACAAAACACCAATAGCTTATGCTCTAAGATCACGAATTAACACATGGGACCTCATAAAATTACAAAGTTTCTGTAAGGCAAAGGACACTATCAAAAGGACAAAATGGCAACCAACAAATTGGGAAAAGATCTTCACCAACCCTACATCTGACAGAAGGCTAATATCCAGTATATACAAAGAACTCAAGAAGTTAGACCCCAGAGAACCAAATAACCCTATTAAAAATGGGGTACAGAGCTAAACAAAGAATTTTCACCTGAAGAACTTCAGATGGCTGAGAAGCACCTTAAGAAATGTTCAACATCATTAGTCATTAGTGGAATACAAATCAAAACAACCCTGAGATTTCACCTCACACTAGTCAGAATGGCTAAGATTAAAAACTCAGGAGACAGCAGGTGTTGGCAAGGATGTGGAGAAAGAGGAACACTCCTTCACTGCTGGTGGGATTGCAAGATGGTACAACCACTCTGGAAATCAGTCTGGTGGTTCCTCAGAAAACTGGGCATGATACTTACAGAGGACCCTGTCATACCACTCCTGAGCATATACCCCGAAGATTCCCTGACATGCAGTAAGGACACATGCTCTACTATGTTCATAGCAGCTTTTTTTTTTTAATTCGATATAATTTATTTACATTTCAAATGATTTCCCCTTTTCTAGCCCCCCCCCCCCAATCCCCGAAAGTCCCATAAGCCCCCTTCTCTTCCCCTGTCCTCCCTCCCACCCCTTCCCAGTTCCCCGTTCTGGTTTTGCTGGATACTGTTTCACTGAGTCTTTCCAGAACCAGGGACCACTTCTCCTTTCTTCTTGTATCTCATTTGATGTGTGGATTATGTTTTGGGTATTCCAGTTTTCTGGGTTAATAACCACTTATTAGTGAGTGCATACCATGATTCACCTTTTGAGTCTGGGTTACCTCACTTAGTATGATGTTCTCTAGCTCCATCCATTTGCCTAAGAATTTCATGAATTCATTGTTTCTAATGGCTGAATAGTACTCCGTTGTGTAGATATACCACATTTTTTGCATCCACTCTTCTGTTGAGGGATACCTGGGTTCTTTCCAGCATCTGGCAATTATAAATAGGGCTGCATAGCAGCTTTATTTATAATAGCCAGAAGCTGGAGAGAACCCAGATGTTCTTCAATGGAGGAATGGATACAGAAAATGTGGTATATCTACACAATGAGGGAGTTTTGAGGGAGTGTCTCACTATGCAGCCTAGACTTTGAACTTGTGCATGTTGCTACAAATGTTCACATGTGCACACATGCTCGCACGCACACCCACCCTGCCGTGAGGGAAGACACTGGTTCCTTGTCACCATCCACCACTCTGGCTCTCACCATTTTTTATTTCCCTTTTCATAAATAATCCCGATCCCTGGGAGGGTGAAGTGTAATACAGATGTCTCATTATGGCTGAGCATTCTGAAGTGTCCTATTCTCTGCACCTTGACCAGTTGTAAAGGTCACGCAATTAATTTCCTATAAAACCAAAATAGAACCCCTGCTTTTGTGAGGGCCGGTGATTCATTGTTGGACCCAAAGATTAGCAAGTCTGTTACTCCTTGTCGGTGGGGATTTTCATAAAAACTCCACTTTTCATGCTTGTGGTTCCCATCCACTTGTGCACAATGACTATTTTCCTTGCACTGTTTATGGCTTTGTAATATAAGGGGACTTTCTTTCACTGAGAATCTGGACAGCCCGAGCCATTTCAGTCTCTCTTTGGGGTGTTTTGTTTACTTTGACCAACCCAGACCCATCATCAGCCCAAAACTGTTTTCACATCACCACTCACCTTACAAATTCCTCATGCCACAAATGCTTTGTAAAATAAACTCCAAACATGTGGACTGGGGATGCTGCGTTCTGGTGGTTATTGATGAGGTTTATTTTTTTAACTAGTGTCATAGCTGAAACAATTTCCTTACTGTCTGTCTGGAGTAGTGGGCAGATTTCTAGTCTCAATTTTCTCTCTGTTAACAAACAACGCTGAGAGAAATTGGGGCAAATTCCCAAGTAATTTGGCTTGGTAACTCTCCCAGAGACTGAGTGCCCGTCACGTACCTACCTTTGTGGCTATCTGCTCATGCCTACCTTCTGAATTGAGCACACTGTAGAGCACAGTCTACCTGGAATTCATTCTCTCTCTCTCTCTCTCTCTCTCTCTCTCTCTCTCTCCTCTCTCTGTATGTGGTCCTCTGAAATACTAAGAGTCCTCCCTCAAGACCAGTGAGATAGGAAGCAGATAAAGAAACTTGCTGTGCAGTCTGGTAAACTGAGTCCAATTCCTAGAACCCACACAATGGTAGAAAGTCCTGACTCCACAGACTTGTGCTCTGGCCTTCACATGTAAGCTGCTGAGCACGTGATCACTACCAATCATGCACGGGAGCACCCACACATGCGCATACACAAGTGATGAGTTATAGACAGAAGTCTTCGTCCCTTATTGATGATGTCAATTGTCAGATTTGGACATAGAGAATCATCTTTGTCATGCAAGCCATTCACTAAGCACGTGATTTCTCTCAGCCTTGAGAGGGACAGCTACCCTGCCCACAGGAAAAGTAGAAAAATAAAGCTTAGAGAAATTAAGTTGCTACTGGTTCCATAAAGGATGGAGCTGGGATTACAGCCAAGGTCTGTCTCTTGCTAGGACCCCACATTTTAAATCTGTCTTAATCACGTAATCACATCCATTGTTTCTTAGCCCTTCAGCTTGCCTTTGAACTAGAGTTCTCTAGTGTTGGAGGGTGTGTTCCTCCATTCCCTGTGAACATCTTTATCTTAGTGTTTGCCACATGTGTTCAGAACAGCCTCACTGTTCCCAAATGGGAGGTTACTAGCCCCAGAGCCCAGCACCATGTCTGCTGTGCAGGAGAGAGGCTTGAACAGACATAGCATTTGTTTCTATAAGTCCATGTGCATATACGCGTGAGCGTGCTCATGTGTGTGTTCACAAGTATGTGAAGGCCCGAGAGCAGCCTGTGTGTTCTTCCTCAGGAGGCCCCCACCCTTCTGTTTTGAGACAGGGTTTTGCACTAGGACCTGGGACTCACTGATGAGGACATCCTGGTTATCCAGCAAACTCTCGGGATCCTTCTGTTGTGCCTCTTCCTCAATGCTAGGATCACACATGTGTGCCTGGTTTTTTGATTGACAGATTGGGTTGAGGTCCTCAGGCTTATGTACTGCGTCACCCCTGCTGCTTCCCCGGGCCCCAGCATCTCCTCCATTGCTAGTTTTCCTCTTCCACTGCCCCGATGCCTTTCCTTCCTTGTACTGTGGGAGAGACTAAGTGGAATCTTGTCTCAGTGAGCAACTGTAGCCAGTAGAGATGGCTAGACCTTTCACTCTGCTGCAAGGGGCAAGCATTGTTAATTCGGTCCGATTCACTGGGGCTTTCTGCATCCTTGAGAGGGGGAAGAACTTTGTTTCTTGAGTCATTTTATCTTTGTAAACATTGCCCTAGAAATAAATACCACCAAAAAAAGGCTGATCCAGCCTTCACTACACTGTTTATTATTAATCTGATTTTTTTCTAAATTGCATAAAGTTTTAGTTGGTGTGTGAGTCTCAATTAAGAAGAAAATCAAAATAATTTCTTCAAGTATCTCTACTCTTTCAGTTTTTGTTTTCATCAAATCGAAATGGGTATGTGCATGGCACTAGCTTTATAATGTGCTTATGATAAAAATTACTGTTTTTATTGGCTTTTACATTACACATTAACTTTGGCACTTTTTTTTCTCCAGGAGGAGGAGACTCAGCTGTCTTGAACTTGTCTGAAATGCATCTCCAAGGGTAGTTCTAAGGTTCTCTGTTGATATCCAAGTCTGGTGCTTGCACTCCAGGGGCATGCAAATGCTATCCTTGGTTCAGTCCTTATGGATTGAAACTTTTGTTCCTTTACTACTGATTCCTGTTCTTGCTAGAGTTAACAATCTCTCAGTCTTCCTTAGTTTCTTTAAGTGTACCACTAATCTGGCTCCACAGTTTGTATGCAAACTCAGAAACTTTACCTGAGTGGATGGATGGAGCAATTGCCTCTCTTTTGACCAGCTGGGTCCCAGGAGTCTAACTTATTCCCAGAGTATACATTTGATTTTTGTTTTGTTTTGATGAAAATGGATTCTTACTCCATCCACTGTTCTTTAAATGATTTTCCCCCCTCTGAGTAATGCACCATGAACATCTTTCATGCCTAAAACAACCTATTTAATGGATGCATACCAACCGATTGCGTGAACACACCATAATCCATTAAACTAATTGCCCATCGTGACACATTTATGTAGTTTTCAATTTTTCACTTTTATAAACAGTCCCGAGACTCACACTCCTGAGGCGCGATTTCGCCTAATTATTTGCTAAGATAAATTCTAAGTGAGGAATTGCTGGGTCAAGTGATCGATTACCCAGGATTGGAAGCAGAACCCCGCCCCCCACAAACCCCCACCCTCCAGAAATAGTGCTGAGTTTGAGAAATAGCGCACATTCTCAGCTTTGAAAGTCTGTTTTAAATGGTGTCAGTTTTAGCACTGATTGTTTTAGCTAGCGCTTCTTTGATAGCTATGAGATCGAGTATGTTTTTGTGTGCAAAAGTCGGTATGTTTTAATGTTTCAGTTCTGTATTTTGTGAACTGCCTGTCTGTGTCTGGGTTCCCCTTATCCCTTACCGCTCCTTTGTCTGCAACTTTCACCCTGTCAGGCCTTCTCTCTCTAGATCTTCCTTGACTTTCCCACTCTGTTTTCATGTTTAAGGTGATCACCCAGGATTTTATAACACAATTTTATAACACAATCTTCAAGGATCTGCAAATGTAGGGCAGAGCATATCTGCTCTATGGAGCTCATGTTATAGAAGAGAGAGGCATAGGTTGCGAACTAAGCAAGCACAAACAATTGAAAATATCGGCTGGTAATAGAGAGGGTCTCATAACCAGGCACCATCTTGGGAGATGATTGTGTGACCTCTTGAGATCTAGCCTTTGGATCTGGGAGGAGGAGACGCTAGGAGGGCAGTTACAGGAAGCAGTGTATTTAAACTGTACCCACACTATGCTGAAATTTAACTTTTTCTTTTTTTTCTTTTCTTTTTTTTTAAATTTTTTAAATATTTTTATTTTCTATATTCTTTGTTTACATTCCAAATGATTTCCCCTTTCCCAGATCCCCCCTCCCCATATGTCCCATAAACCTTCTTCTCTCCATCCATGCTCCCATCACCTCCCTCCTTTTTCTCTGTCCTTATATTCCCGTCCAATGCTAGATCAATCCTTTCCAGGATCAGGACCCTCTCCATACTTCTTCATGGGAGTCATTTGTTATGCGATTTGTGCCTTGGGTGTTCAGGGCTTCTGGGCTAATTAATATCCACTTATCAGAGATTGCATTCCATGTGTATTCTTTTGTGATTGGGTTACTTCACTTAGGATGATATTTTCCAGATCAAACCATTTGCCTAAAAATTTTGTGAATTCATTGTTTCTAATTGCTGAGTAGTATTCCATTGTGTAAATATACCACATTTTCTGTATCCATTCCTCCTTTGAGGTTCATCTGGGTTCTTTCCAGCTTCTAGCTATTATAAATAAGGCTGCTATGAACATAGTGGAGCATGTGTCTTTTTTGCATGCTGGGGAATCCTTTGGGTATATGCCCAGGAGAGGTATAGCAGGGTCCTCCGGAAGTGTCATGTCCAGTTTTCTGAGGAATCGCTAGACTGATTTCCAAAGTGGTTGTTCCATCTTACAGCCCCACCAGCAGTGGAGGAGTGTTCCTCTTTCTCCACATCCTCGCCAACACCTGCTGTCTCCTGAGTTTTTGACCTTAGCCATTCTGACTGGTGCTATTTCTATGGAGAGGTCTTAATTCTGTGAATCTCTTTTTGGATTATTTGCATCCACGAAAAAACAATCTTCAGACTCTCATGATCCAAACTACTACCTTATCAATTGTTTATATGGACTCAGCTAATGAATTCATCTTTGGTACCCTATACCCTGTCTCTGAGACCCACATAACACATGGTTTACATGATGAAAAGCTGAGCGAGAGGAAGCTGGTTAGAAGTCACACTCCATCGTGTCCAACACTCATCAGAACACACACACACACTCACAAGCTACCCTCATCTAGACTTCCTCAGGCTTAAGGTGCATCCTGTGTCTATAGTGACCGCATCCTCTGGTATATTGTATACTCAATAATTACACTGATGGTTCATAGAGAACATTATACCTTACTTGCCATAGGACTGCTCTTCTAGCTCAGTCCTGAAAAGCCTGTGAAAGATCATATAGACGTTGGTTTATATGGACTAGAAATAAGGGAAGTTGTTCATTACAGAAGATACTAAGCTTGTTACATAGAGGGCTAAGATGAAACTTTATTGCCAATGGAGGAAAAGTGTCTAAGGTCAAAGTACAAATACACAATTGGTGTTTGAAAGGACTTAGGTCATTTCTTTGTTCGTGTGTGTGTGTGTGTGTGTGTGTGTGTGTGTATGAAGCTCACCTGTATATGCCAGTACCCCATTATGTCAATGGTTCTCAACCATCCTAATCCTATGAACCTTTAATACATTTTCTCATGTTGTAGTGACCCCCAACCATAAAATTATTTTGTTGTTACTTCATAACTGTAATTTTGCTACTGTTATGAATTCTAATGTAAATATCAGATATTCAGGATATCTGCTATAGACTCACAAAGGGGTCATGACCCACAGGTTGAGAACTGCTGCTAACTGATCCTGAATATGCAGGTGGGTATGGATAGAAAGAAAATGGTTACAACCATTTTTGCATATATGCGAAGAACTTTGCAGTATATTGGGGAAGAGTAAATACTAAATATTCAGAAGTCTAAAATTCCTAGGGACCACTAGAAACGTTGGAAATATGAGTAATAATATAATTAATCATGTATTTTAGAGCCCAAGAGTCCTAAGCAAACAGCTAGGTATAAGAAAACAGATGGTTTACCAGATGGGCAAGTCTGGTGACTAATTGCAGAGAGGGCGATGCGCATGTTCTGATATATGTTGGGCACAATGGAGTATGAATTCTAACCTGCTTCCACTTGCTCACCTTTGCATCATGCAATTTGTGTGTTACGCGGGGCCCAGTGAACAGTTTTCTAGTTCTTACAACTCCAGGTACAATAATCCAAGAACCCAGAACTTATTGATGAGATAAAGGTCCAGAAAAAGAGTGTACACCAAACCCAAGACATTCTTAGGTTCTATAGGTGTGAAAGCATAGTGAATGCTCCCAGCCTATCCATGTATGCAATCCTGGCATGATGGCGTGCATTTGGAATCTCAGCACTCCCGAAGCTGGAGCAGGAAGATTGGGAGCTTCAGGCTATACTATACATAGTAAATATATATAGTACATGGTGAAACCCTATCTCACAACAAACCAAACAAAACAACAACCCCAGAATGAAATGTTTTATATCACTGAGCTGTGGAGATGTTCAAAAGATGTTTATACTGGGCAGGGGAAAAATGTTTGTATTACCTTACTAAGTATGGGGAAGGATTGTTAAATGCCAGGTGAGGGGGATGGGAAAGATGAGTAAGTATGAGCGGGCACACAGCGCTGTAGAAGGAGAGCAGGGACTTCTTGGAAACACACGGCCAAGTGAAGCAGAGTGGAAGGCCGGCTCCAGGCTGATAGTGCTGTGAAATCGATCCGTTTCTGTATGATCCCCTCGCTGCTGGCTTCTTACCCACACATTAGAAATTCACATAACAAACAGTTACTACAATTGTACTGGGTTTCAAGAGCTGGGTGTGGCTCTTGGCTGCTCCTTCCAATGTCTCTTGTGGAGTTAGTTGGTGGGCGTGATGGGCTGAGAACAGAAGCATCATCGTTAAATGCAACCATATGTTTTAGATAGAAAGAGGGGAGGGAAGTGAGATAGAACTAAATACGACCAACAAGAGAGGACAGGGACTGCCACACAGATCTAGTGCCACTGATCAGAAGTGCAGGGTCAGACCTGTGTTTCAGGGATCAGACTAGTTTTCAGCTTTGAAACTTTCACACACACACACACACACACACACACACACACACACACACACACACACACACAGAGAGAGAGAGAGAGAGAGAGAGAGAGAGAATGGGTCCCCAAGTCCAAGATGAAATTCATTTAGGTTTTGCATACACTTTATACACCTAGCTTATTTGTATCTTTTTACGGTATTTATATCATATTTTTGCATGAAACTTAATTTTATGGTATGGAATGTTCCAATCATAATGTCCATCAGCATTCAGCCAGGTTAAGAACATGGAGACCTTGGGTTCTGAATTTTCAGGTTAGGGATGGGGTTTGGTCTGTGATAGGATTGCAAACAGTAAAGGCTTGTCCTGAAGTTCCTGCTGACTTCCCCTCCTTCCTCATTTGGTCTAAGGGCTTGTCTGTTTTCTTACTGTGTTAAATTGCCTGCTCTGTCCCCAGTCTCCAAAAGGACTTGCTCTGTCCCCGGTCTTAGAAACTTTCTGCAATAAAGATCTTCAACTCAAACCACAAATTCCTTTTTTGAGTACTCAACATTATAACAAGATTGCTTTTGTTACCCTTTCTGTGTTTCACCCAACCTTACATTTGGGTCACAAAGCACAGAATGCTTTGGAATGCCTCAATAGTCTTTTAAACGACCTTTGGCCATAGTAATCAGTTTAATTATCCTACTGTTATCTGTTTTATGTAGCCCATTTTCAAGCTATTTGGGCTCATGAATCTTTACATTTCTAAACACTTTAGTAAATTTAACCAAAGTAGCTTTATCAGATCTGCTTCCCCCCCCCCCCACCCAATTTGCTTTTAAAGGTGGCAGAGTACAGGGTCTGTGCTGGGACATCAAGCATTTAAGGAATACTATCATGAAATTACAGGGATACCTTCTGAGAATTATATGGTTGTATGAGAATTGCATGACTATTGTGTGAATATTACAGAGTACATTTCTGTAAACTAAGATGGCATGACAACCCTGGAAGATCTTATGAGAGCAGCATGGTATATGTGGTTCATCACTGATCAAATGTCAGTGTGCTGCGTGAAATAGAACTAATTCTCTCTCATGTTCCAGAGCTGGATTCTGCTGTTGTCTCAAAACAACATGCACACTTTCTGCCTGCCAAAGACAATAAAAATCCTTGTAGAACCAACTCACAGGTCACCACCATTTTTCACAGCCACAGCCATATATTTTGTGTGAGGGTCTTATGGGCACATGTGCAAAGTCCTTGAAGACAGCGATGGTGCTCCACTGACATCTATAGCCCTGCCAGATTCACCTCATACCTGCTGCCCATTTGATACTCAAGAGACGAAAAAGATATGTGCTGAAGAAATGGAAGTGACCACCAAGGTTTGCTGAAGACTTGGTGGTTGAAGGAGAGGCCCGAGTTTAGTTTCTTCAGGGTGTTTTCCCTGGGTGTTCCCCTCCACTCCTCTTTTTTTTTTCCTGGTGCCCCACCCTTTGCACTGTGCATAGAGTAAGTCTCTAGATAACGTGATTTAAACTCACATTTATTAGCAAATAGCGATGTTTATAAACTAAGCTTCACAAACACACACACTCACCAAAAGGAGCCTTTGAGGTTGTTTGCCCAAGTGAGAAGCAGGTTTAACCGACAGCACATGCTGAGTGTGGTCAAAGAAAGAGGCAGTCAACATGGCCTCACGGTGTCTTCCCTCTCCCTGTCTTTTCTTTTATTGCCTGGAGCATTGTTCTGTTTTCCAAGCTCAGCCTGATCCATAGGCTGGGGTTTACCTATCCAGCGCTCAGCTATGCAGCCACAGTGCTCTACTTTTAAGTTTCCTGAACAGACCAATGGATCCCAAGACGAGACCTTCTCGTCCTCCAGTGTTTGTTCCAGCCGCATTCTAGAGCCCCGGTTTCTTAACAGAGAGCCGCACTGTGGCATCCTGGGACTGCTGCCGCTCTCCAATGTCGGCTTCAGAGATCAGCTACCTCCTAGCAAATTAAAGTACAAAGTGAAGTCGTTGGCTACAGAGGGTGGTTGGACTCTAGACCTAGGAGAGAAGGTAGAGACTCTCAACTCATTTCTCAGCACCAAAGTGGACAATGGCTGTCCGGAAAGAGCATGGGCCCGCAGAGGAGGGAGTGAGCATGAGGGATGTTCCGGTCTCCTTTGGAGAAAGAAATGGCCAGGGAATGAGAACAGTGAGTAAAGGTTCAGTGTTTCAAATGCATAAAGTTTTCCACAGGGCGTGGCTTCTGAGCTGGTGCATATCTTTTGTCTCACTGCTCCACGCTTGTATCTCATTTTAAACCAAAAAAAGTATATCATTCATTGTCAACCATCTTATTTATCAGACTTGACTTTGAATAAATTTTGGTCTTTTCCAAAAATGAAATTTGTTTCATAGCTGAGAAATTCATACTGTAGAAGCTCCTTCAGGAAGGTGTGGCCACGCAGGGTAGTTTGGGTACTGAAAAAAAACAAAAACAAACAAAAAAACAAAACCAATACTAGCTTGTCTCATTGTTTTGCAGTCCAGTTTCACAAATTTTCATGACTTCCATGAAATTCAGTCTTGGATAAAGTAGTTCAAGTGCCTTGTCAAAGCATTGCACTTAACCTAGACATCTGTAATTTCTTTTCTACAATCTCTTCTTGGAAAGGAAGGAAGGAAGGAAGGAAGGAAGGAAGGAAGGAAGGAAGGAAGGAAGGAAGGAAGGAAGGGAGGAAGGAAGGGAGAGAGAGAGACAGAGACACAGAGAGAGACAGAGATAGAGATAGATAGATAGATAGAGAGAGAGAGAGAGAGAGAGGGAGAGAGAGGAGAATTTGAAGGAAGAAAGGATGAGTGTTAGGGACACAGTATGGCTGCTGAACTTGAAAATGGTTGAGAGGTGAGCGCTGAGGGATTTCTGAGTGTGGGTAGCTTTGTGCTCGCAGAGTGATGCATGATCACTGCAGAGATTGAGAAGAGACGTGAGAGTCATCTGTAAGTCCACCATCTCTGGGGGGTCTCATCCTTCATCCCTGTGTTTCCTTCACGCCATCATTTGTTTGGCGGCAGATTTAAGATATACGTGTTTTGTTTTAGTCACTAAGCAGCCGGGTGCATACAGAAAACCCCATAAAACATGTAGATAAGGAGACTGCCTGCTTTCTCTCTCTCTGTTAGATACAGCTGCTAGCTTGAGGCTTGTTTTCCTTCATAGCTTATCATCTAAGCCACAAGTAAATTTCCTTTTCTTTTTTCTTATTATCAATCACCATGGAATCTTGAATTTTTATTTGGTCAAGTGCAGTTATTATTCTCTTTGACACTCAAGTTGTGCTAAAAATGGCTGGTGTGAGTTTTGACAAGTGATTTCTGGAGCCTTTTAGTTAAACTCCCATAAGTCCAAATACACCTCTGCTTTCTGAATTAACATATGTTCACATTCCAGATGTAGGAACCCTGTTCTGCTTCTCTGAGGAGCCATGGCTTCTGTTGCAAGGGTAACCCTTAAAAAAAGATGTATGTACTTTTAGATATCTTCAGGGTCCAGAAATAGGATGCCCCCCCCCACACTTGTGTACATGCATACATTATAGGCTTATATTGATATTTCAAATTCAGATGATCATTACTGCTTTAATTACCATTTTTGACTGTATAGAGGGATCTCTTTTTCTCTCTGTGACTATGTCTCAGGGTTGTGTGTGCCCGTTGAAGGCATATGGATGTATATTGGTTATGCTTAACAATTCACAGTACGATCACTGCACAAGTGGGGAATTCTGGGTAGGGAGCAGAGGCAAAGGTTGCATGGGAGAAGCCCGCAGTGGTATTGGAAAATGCTTGGGGTACATGTGGAAGACTCAATCGTCTCACCACAAATTAGTTGAGACTAGAGGAGGCTCTCTGTGTGATGGGGCTGGGGCCCGACTAAGGCAGGGCCTCTTTTTGGAATTCATACGCCTGCCATGAAGTTTCTTGGGAGGGACATGGCGCCAGTTTGGTTAGTGGGTCATAGCTCTGACCTCCAAAGACAAAGATGTTTTTAAAGAATATTATGATATACATGCCTGTAAGAAAATCTTCCTCCACATTTTTCTCATAAATGTGGAACGCTTTTGATTATGAAACTGGGGGAAAAGTTTCTAAAATAAAATTTCTGGGTTAATATATATATGAAATTATAAGGGTATGCATATAAGCCAATATATATTGCTAAGTCATATGACCCAAAGAGCTGTATCAATTTACACCCCTGGGTATGCAATGGAGGAAGCTCCTCCCTCTTTGATATTTGTTCCTGCTGAGGCATTGCTTTCCCCCTGCCCATCATTTGTATTTAGACTTCTCCCGTGTGCCACTGTAATGCATTTGTGTTTTTTTTTTCCAGTGGCATATGATACCATCTTATCTTTTCAACTAATTTATCTTTATGGTCATGACATATCTAAAATTTGGTTTGATATCTGCCTCTCAGGCAAAATCCTTTTCCTTTTTTCATTGGTCTCTTTTCTGGAAAATGGCGATTTAAATCAGATTTTTTCCTTTCTTTTTAAAAGAAAATTAAGATTACATCTATTTATTTTAGTGTGTGTGTGTGTGTGTGTGTGTGTTGTGTCTGTGTGTGTGTGCGTGTGTGAGCGTGTGAGCTTGTAGCAAGTGCTTTTATACCCGAGCCACCTCAAAGGCTCCAATTTCTATCAGGTTCTGATATTAAGTTGTATCTCCAGCTCTTACTGAGGAATGAGTGGATTTCCTTGGTAAAACTTTTTTCCCTTTTGTATTTCTCTAAGAGTGGGAAAACCTAAGTCATAGTTAACTGCCTTTTTAAATCAGAAATCTCCTGTGTTTCAACTAAACTTTACATTATTTAACAATGGCATTTTAGAAGTGAGTTGTGAATTATTGTGTATAGGGGTGGGTTTTGTTTATTGTTGGGAGAAGAGGGCCTTTTCTCTTAAGCTTTTTCTCTTCTGGGAAAAATGTGTGTTGTCACCTTGTGGGAGGATTTCTAGCTCAATAATGGGCAAGATATTTGTAATAAAAACACTAGATAGAAATTGCAAAAGGTTACATTTACATTCTCTGAAACCAACAAGAGAGACACAGAACATCATACCAGATGGAAGACTTGTGGTATGAATTTGTATTTGTTTTTAGTCAACATTGGTTTGCATATAGTTTTTCCAAATTAACAAGCTCGATGCACTTGCATTTGTTTGGCAGAATTTGTGGCTAATATTTTTGGTATTTCTGAGGGTTCACTTCACACTCTACCTTCACTTTATACACGTCAGCTTGAGGGGGACTAAGGCAACAGATTCTCCCGTGGAACTACTTGTGAAATAAACTGAGTTAATTTTCCTCAGTTTCCTTTCCTCAGAATAGTCTTCTAAGACAAGCGTTTCGTTTCATTAAAGTCCAACACTCTGGATGTAGAAGCTTCTTCAGTGTGCAGTGAATGATGCTTATCCACACATAGGAAGCTTGTCAGTGAGGCAGGGCCACTGAATGAGGGTTTGGAGGGCCCGGAACCTGGAATCCCACTGAGGATCTCAAAGACACAATGCAGGGCAGAGTGGCCCTCACATGTCTGGCTTTATGTTCTTAAATAATATTGATGACTCCCCCTATCCACCCTGGAAGAATGCCTACAAGTAGCTTCAATCTGTTGACACTGCTTGTAAGTTTTATTAGCTGATGGAAAAGAATAATAGTAGCATCTCCCATGTTCACACAAACAGCCTCTATAATAAGCACATTTACCAAAGTGAACATTTTTAGTGAGAAGCAGCATTGTTTACAGTTGGAGAAATTTGTTTCCATATTGGTTTAAGGGAAGCAGAATGCTGCTTGCTGTTCCTACAGGCGATCTGCTGACCATAGCACTGGTTCTGTAGCTTCTGGAAAATTCTACCACACCATCAAGAGAGAACACCAATGAAAGCATATTAACAATATTTTCACACTCTCATAAAAATAACTCTGACTTGCTGCGTCCTCTGACACAGTTTCAGGGTCCTTCAGAGTGGCAGAACACAGCCTGAGGCTGGGACATAGACTTAGGTGGCAGGGATACAAGCATCTGCCCTACCATGGGAATCAAACTGCTGGTGTATGTGGTTAGTGCAGGGGTTGGGGTGGGGTGGTGGGGGTGGGGGTGGGGGTCTGCAATTCTGAGCACAGATGCCATTTCTCCAACAAACCATTACATATTAGTAAATTTTGTAAAACTGTACAAAAAGATGAATAGACCCACCATTTCAGTTCATCTTTCTAACACTATGTTCTTGTTTGTAATGGATTCTCAACATCTCCATGTTGATGAGTCAGAGACATTTCATGGTGTCCATTGCTGATCTGACCTTTGGTCCCCAGGTGTGGTGTAGCCATTCCCATTTAGTTTGTGGTGATTTTGTCCATGTAGTTGATCAAGTACAAAATTCCGGAATCATTTTGACTCCTGGTGTTAACTGCTCTCAGCCACTGAGTCCCTACCACCTGTTCTCTGAGTTGTGACTTTCCCAGCTCAGTCCTTCAACTGTCTGTTGACTACTTTGCTACTGAAAATGGTATGTGGACACCTCCTTTCATTCCTGGTCAAATCATCCACTTTCAAATGGTCGTAATGTTCTGTTATCAGAAAAATCTTTTGTGGGTTCCTAGTCTCATTAATAAAAGAGTTTAGAAACAAATTGGAGACGAAGTACGAGGAAAACTTTATTATTGATCACAGAAAACATCAGGACAAGGAAGCTATAGATGTTGGCAGCTGACAGGAATTGGAAAATGGAAACGAGGAAAAGAGAAATGACTTTTAAGTTTGAGTGGGAAAAAGCCCGTGTATGTAGCAAAGTGGGTCAGCAAGCAAGTGCATGGCGGGGGGGGGGGGGGGGGGGAGGCTCAGAGGAGCGAGGGAGCGCAGAGCACCAGGGAAGCGTGTGTAGGATTTTGGCTAGCATCCCAAAAACATGATAGAAAGAAGAAAAGGACAGTAAGGTTTTGTTGTTGTTAAGTTGGAACTCAGAAGAAAGAGAACGCTTAGTGGTATTGCATGGTGAAGCTTGTAAACAGGGGTTTCTGGGAGGGGCAAATACATCATCTCCTTACAGCGTAATTATTCCTTAGTTTGTCTTCAGGTGAATCAGCCTTCCTGGGGAGTGGTCCCTGGCCTAGCTATATTAACTGTTAAGGGAGAAGACAACAGTAAGTAATACTCTAATCTTTGGAGCAGATCCGACTGTTCCATCTCTGCTCCAGGCCAGAGGTAGACCCCTGTCGCATTCTTTTGACCAGGAAGCAGTAGCTTGCCCCTAATTGGCCTCAGCACATTCCTCGAGTCTCTACATCTAGTCTCTAGTCTCGCACAGCAGTTTAAAGCCAGGAGAAGGGCAACTGTGAGGTTTCACTTTTAGCCTGAAAAGAGAAACAGGGGGTGGGGTCCAAAGTGGATCCTGAGCAAGGCTCTGTTGTCAGCAGTTCCCAAGCCTGCTAATACCTGGGATCACCACTCCCAGCTTCTCACTGCAGCCACAGCCATAGTGAGGTCTTATGTGTCCTTGACATTCCAAACAAGCCTCTGCCTCCAGCCTTTGCTCTGCCTCTGGCTTGTTCAAAGCTTCTCGTCTTGGTTTAGAAGTAACCTTCTCAGTGTGTTGTATCTTATCTACTTTATCTGAGATCACAAGTCCTGCTCCTGGACTGCTAGTCAAAGCCGAGCTCTGTCTGTTTTTTTCTCTGTCCCCCACCCCCCAAGCATCTACACTCTTCTGCTTACTTAGTTGCTACTAATGCATTGTTTGTGTGGGTTGTCTACTCTTCCTAGAATATGACTTCCTAACCAGTTTGTCTTGTTGAAGTATCCTAAGAACTTAGCCATAGCACCCGGTACATTGTAGATGCACAACTGACACTTTTTAAATGAATAAGAAACTTAACACAGAAAGAAAAACTAGGATGCCTGGGATCCACTTTACTGTTATATGAGGTTGTTAGCAATTAAAACTAGTCACTAGGAATTTGTTAAGAATGTTAATAACTGAAAGGCTATCTACTACAAGTAACAACAACTCAATTCATCTTGGCTTAGAGAAGAAAAGAAAAACAAAGAAGGTAGGAAAAGGTGAAAAAAGAAAGAAAGGAAGGAAGGAAGAAAGAAAGAAAGAAGGAAAGAAGGAAGGAAGGAAGGAAAGAAAGAAAGAAAGAAAGAAAGAAAGAAAGGAAGGAAGGAAGGAAGAAAGAAAGAAGGAAAGAAAGAAGGAAGGAAGGAAGGAAGGAAGGAAAGAAAGAAGGAAAGAAAGAAAGAAAGGAAGGAAGAAAGAAAGAAAGAAAGAAAGAAAGAAAGAAAGAAAGAAAGAAAGAAAGAATATTCATATTCAAGTGAGTTTCAGGCACAGCTGGACCCAGAGGTTCAAAGGATACTATTATGATACAGTATCTTTACTTTCTATTACTGTGTTTGTCTCTTTCCCAGGTCATGTTCCTCTCTGTGCTGGTAAGGATGTCACTCTCAGCTCTAGGCTTTATGTTATCTGCCACACCTTGGAGAGAAGGGTGGGCTTATCTGGCTACTGTCCTGCTCACCTGTTCTGGATGGATCCAGGAAGGGACTATGCATGTGTGCATGGCTGACTTTACTTCTGCATGTGTAGTTGGAACCGTGTTCACTTTGGCTCCTCTAGGGCCATCCGGCAGCATAGGATGTGTTTCTTGTTTCTTTCTGTGCCCACGTGTGCCTCTCTTCTCTGACAGGGATATACCAGAATATATTCCTATACTAGGTCTTTACTTCCTTGCTTATTTGGTTCATCCTTCTTTAGGGAGTGCCCCCTCTCCCTCTTGTCTTTGCTGTCCACTTAGCACCTCCTTGTCTTGCTCACTGTAGATGCTCTTCTGTACAATGTCCACTTTGCCTTGTGTAGGTCACTGTACTTTGAACAGATAAGTGTGTCCCGATGTCCCTGCGTCCTACCCAGCTCAGACCTCAGACCCTTCAAGCCCTAGGACACCTATGGGAAGCTTTCCTCTGGCCTTGGTGGGGCTCTGACCCATTCCCCTGTGCCTAGTCCTTCAGAGTAGGTTTTCTGCTTACCCTAGGGGGCATGGTCCTGTGGGCTTGGCCACCCCTCTATGGAGATGGTTCTTCCTCTACTCAGATCCTGGGTATTCAGAACTTGCCATTCTCATGTCCACGCCAGAGGTCTAGGTCCTTACTTTGCAACCTGTGGCTCATGAAACCCAGCCCACTCTCTTACCCTGACACCACTGAGCTTCCATGCTCATTCCCTTCCTACAATGCAGATGAGCAGATTCTGACCCACTCAACAGCTTAACGCTGAGCGTTTTAAGAAAGGAAGAGCCTTTCCTTCCCTTCATTCTCATCAGTCACAGAAGACCCCAGACTCCAGGATGTCTCTTATTCCTAAGACTAGAAAGTCCATAGTACCCATGATCAATGAGAAACTTGCTACTGCTCTTTGTCCAGTTACACCCACCCTATCTCTATATGTTTGCTGCCCTGGCCTTTCCCACTATGATGCATTTGCTTCATGGATTGTTTAACCTCCAGTATTCAGTGTAGGGTCCAGCACATGCTTAATCAATGAGTCTTGGAAGAGAGCTGCAGTAAGTGGCACTATCTCTCATGTACAGGCAGTTCTCTATGGTTTGATAAAACCTCCTCTCATCCTTCTGGGACCTGTGGCCTTGGTGTGACTCTGCTGTGCACTGCCCGATCCACCTGTGCTAATGTGAAAGTGTCCCTTTATCCACACAGGCAGCCCTTCAGGTGGCCCCTCTTCTGGCCTGTGCTGTGCTGATGACTTACAGGAATGGACAGGCGCGGAAGTAGAGTTAGCATTCATCCATTGCTTATGTTGTGTAGACTGTCAAAACTAATGAAATTTCATGACAGACGGGCCACGACCAGCTTCCTGGTGTTATTTATCTTTCTTGCTTCTGGCTCCGGGAGCTCGGTGATTTTTCATTTACATTTAAAAATGCCAAGAAGACTAAATGCAATTCGCCTACACAGAATGCTAGCAAATTGTGTCAATGCAGGACCGTAATTAATAATCATCAGGCATGAGAAAAGAAGAGCAGTTAGGCAGACTAGCCTATCTTGCAAGTTCTCCTCATCTCCTTTTCTACCTCTTCAACCAGTTGCCAAAGTCCAGGGTCATAGATTGTGTTTTCCCCTAGCTCCTATCTTGTAGCCAGCCTCTACAATGATAAACAAAAGATCCTGGGGTGAGTCACATAAATCCCGGTGGCTCAATAGACTTAGGTATGAGAGAGAGAGCCTTGGAGGGGTGATGAAATAGATGTAACCCATAAGGAGAAAATGATGGGGTTAAAAATAAGACAATTGCATGAAAGAGCGGTGGAAGGTCCTGGGAGACAGTTTAATTCAACACTGACAGGACTCTAAGATTGTACGACTGTGTTTACAGAACTGGGAGAAACCGGCAGAACCAATTAATCATAACAATCCAACCCCGTGGCTGGATGGCCAGTGGCAATCCCTTTTGTGTGTCTCTCTTATCTCTCAGCCCCTGGGTCATAGGATCTGCTAGTTCTTTGTACCACCTCTGCCTGATCTCAAAGGGACCTTAGGTATTATAACACCTGACTCTGCACAAATTACTTTTGGGGGTCTCTGGAGGGACCCCAAGTGTACAGCAATCACGTCTCAGGCCCCGTGTCTCCTCTGCATTATTTTTTCTTTACTCTTACTACTCCCAATGGAACTCTCTGAGCTGTCTCCTTAAAGCATCCAAGCAACAGCCCTGTGTCGTCTGGAGAATGTGGAGAGTCAGAGCATTTCACATCAGTCCAGTCAGGAGAAAGCAAACTTTCCACCCACTGTGTTTTTGCAGGCATCTTAAAATTATGCTGTTTGTGTTCCAATACCTTCTAGATTTTTCTTCAGTAAACAGCTCTTGGGTGGGCAGACAAAGCTGAAAGACAAGCACTATGCTCTGACCCGAAGGCCTTGCCGCCATGACTAAGGCGTTGTTACGGGGCCAAGCATGTCCGCATCACCTTTGCTCCCTCAGGATGGGTTATTTTCCAGAGGGCTCCTTAATTTTTCCTGCACAAGAGAGGCATGTCCTGACAGGCCCACTCCACACTCGAGGGCACTCACTGAGTGTCTACTCTATGCTAAATGCTCAGGGGCAGAAAAAAACAAAAAACAAAACCTAACCAGATACAAGAGTTGCCCTTAAGGCTGCTCTTATCGCAACAACAATGTAATAAATAAACATACGGATAGGGAATTGAAAATAAGTGCAATGAGAGAGGTATCCAGGCATTGGATAGAGAGATGATGCGGGACAGATGAGGGCTGTGTTCTGCAGCTGCAGGGCTGAGCTGGCAAAGGGAGAGAAAGGAGTGCCTCTTAGAAAGGAGCAACAGGGAGAGGAAGCCATGCGCGGACGCATATTTTATTTACGGGGAGATATCTGGAACAATCACAGAAGAAAGGGGAAAAAGTATATATACACGCTTACCTGGGCTAGCAAGTGACTGTGCATCTTATTTGCATATGTCACAATATGCTAATCTGGTATGTTAATTGGAGTCCCTGGCAGTCATGGGGTGGGGTGTACTTGTGAAACAGATGGATTTACATGGGAAAAGAGATGAAATGGGGCTTTTGAAAATAGAGGAAATATGACTGGCCATATGAATTTAGGATATGAATCTGAAGCACGCGCCAGAGGCTCATGTCTTAAATCCTTGGTTCCCAGCTGACGGTACTATGTTAGCAAGTTCTGTACTCTTGAGATAGGACTTGACCTCAAGTCCTTGGCGTGTGATAGATGCTTCCTGCCATCTTCCCAAGTTCCTGATTCGTGACCTCTTCCATGCCTGTGGACTGAGAGGATCAACCATGTGGGCCCCGTGGAGATCAATGAAACCCTTGAAACCTTGATTGAAAATCAACATCCTTCAATTGTTTCTGTCAGGTGTGAGGGTCACAGTAACACAGATGACAATGGGGGGGGGGGGTGACAAAAGAAACTAAGAGCCAGAGATATCATTAAGGGAGAAAATGATGTCCTGCAGACAGGGACCTTGTTCTAGAAGGAGCAACACTGTAAGAATGGGTGGGATAGAACTGATGATTCTTACCTTGCACACAGGACAGTTTGACAGAGAGTGGGTAAGTCTGTGGTCTCGGTACAGAGGATGTAACATGACTGACTCTCACACTCAGACTTTTACATTATGAAGCCTGTGTCATTCACCTCTTCTGTAAACTGCATTTCCGGTGTCTACATGGAGATAAGAAAAACCAAATGGTAAGATGATGAATAACAGGGAGTCATGCTGGTTGACAGGGACACTCATCCACTGAGACTTTGGCAGAGATTACTTTGAGAGAGAGGTCAGAGGGTACTGTGGGTTCTCCAAGCGGTACTGTGAGTACTCAGGTAGTACTGAGAGGCACTCCAGGTCATACTGTGGGCACACCTAATCCAATACAGAAGGGAATTTTCTGGACATGTGTGTCCATAATACCATTTAATTCCTCCAAAAGGAGTGACTTGGAGATAAATTCCAGTTTAAAACACACACACACACACACACACACACACACACACACACACACACAGAGAGAGAGAGAGAGAGAGAGAGAGAGAGAGAGAGAGAGAGAGAGAGTCACACTGGGCATTCCCCTAGAATACCAGGCTATCATATAATAAAAGCCATAAAAGCTGGAAGCCATGTGGAAATTGCTTTGCCTGGAAGTTTCTGGAAGTCCCATATGCTCATAACCAGGACATCAGTGTGGGAGCTCTTGCTGTGGTCAACTTAGGTGATTACCAGCTGTTCACTAGCTGTCTGTTTTTTAGAAGTTGGAATCTGTCTGGTCCATGTTGCATGGGGGAGGGAGGCAATAAAGTGCTCTTTTTCTCTGCAGATGGGGAGTAGGAGAGGCAGGAAAACCGAAGCTTATCAATATCCCACTTGCCTGTCTGCTTGTTGTTGCGATTGGCCTCATTAGATCAGGCAATGGTTGCCAACATCTCTAACTTTGTCTCTCCTAATTAAAGCTTTCCCAAGTGCTTGCCCAGTCCTCCTACCCCCTCGCAGGGATGTGCTCCCATAACAAAGGCATCTGCCCCTTGAACTAACCTTTCTTGAAAACAGATAAACAAAGTAATACCAATAAAAATATCCATCTGTGCTTAAAGATAAATAGAGCATTAATATACCAAACAGAGTTCTGGGTTCTTTTGGAGCTGGCTTTAATGATATTAGACATCTGTTCTCGCACACTCTCCATTCAGTTTTCATTCCCACATTCTTTGAGGAAAGCAAAGGGACAGTCAGCAGAGTGTTCCTCAGCTCTGGGTTTTACTATCTGCTTTATGCATAGGGCTTCTTTTTAAATCATAAGGACTTTTTGTAAAGACTCTAGAAGCCAGTTGACTCCTTCTCAGTGGTCAGTAGATGGTCACCTAAACCAAGCACAAAAAAAGTATGCGTGACCAGAGCAAACCGTTTCTTCCCATTCTAAGCACCCAGAACTGTTAACTCACTACGACTATTTCTTTCAAGGACACAGGACCTGGGTGCACAAAATTGCATGATAATCATCTCTTTTAAAAGTTTTAGTATTTGAAAAGAAGTTCGGCCAAGGCCTGAGGATGAGGCTCTGTGTTGGCACACTGGCCAGCATGTGTGAGGGTCTCCGTTCTGAACTCCAATGTGTCCACAGGCCACCCCGGGGACAATGGCGCAGGAGGTGCTTTGGGGCCTGAAGACCACACTTGACAAAGTACAGCCATGTGGAGGCTTCAGGGTCTGCAGCCACGCCAGACTACAGGGTCAGTGGTGCCCAGCAAAGCACAACCATCTTCAGATGCTGTGCATCCAGTGTCCAGAAGCACCCAAGCTTTAGATAGGGCGACACTATTTTCAAATGTAAATTGTACAATAAATGCCCTATATGATACAGATTAAAGGGGAGGAACTTTATCCCATGGAAGGGCTTCCCATAGTGCTTTGTGGCACAGTTTGAGAATCTCCATTCTAAAGTCACCAACTGATCACACAATTCTAACATTCTGACTGGACTTGCAACTCGGTGAGAGCTGAGCTGTTTACACTTTTTATATTATAATTCTACTCCTCTCAACATTTCATTGGAAATTTTCTAAACATACAGAAGAGTCGAACTAATTGTCATGGTAATACATGGAGGCTAACTGCCAAGATGTGTACAATTGTCAATATTTTGCTTTTAAAAAAATCAACATTATTCTTGAAAAAAAATCACCTTATTCTTCAAAGTTGCAGACCTCAGAATCTGTCACTCCAATAGATCAGTGCACACATCAATATCAACTCAGCTCAATATTTGCTTATAGGTCTATTTATTTATTATTATGCATTTATTCACTCATTTATTCATGCATCCATTCACCTCTCTCTGTCTCTGTCTTTGTCTCTCTGTCTCTCTGTCTCTCTGTCTCTCTGGACAATTTGTGGGACTAGTTCAGTCTTAAAGGTCAAATTTACAAATTTACAAGAAGGAAATGAATAGGCACAGCATCTATTTGGGGTTTAAAATACAACACATAGCTCATACTGTCTCGAAGACACAAAGCAGCTGCTTCACCTCAGGGCCCTTCCCACTCCCACCCTCCCCACACCCCACCTCCCCTGAGCATTGAATTCCATTCTTTCCTGAAGTCCCAACAACTGCTGCTGGTATTTTACTTCACCGAAGGTGAGCTTTTCCTGTCCCCAGGGCTTCTGAGGACTATGAGGACCATTCACCAAGTGCTTTCAAGGGCTGGGCTCTGCCACTGCCTTTTATCAGTAATCCCTCCAGTGGGTGATGTTTTGGGCAATAGACTGAAGAAGACGCATTCTCCCTGGCCTCTTTCTTATGCCTGGCATGTTAACTTTGTCTAAAGACTGGCATATAACCTATCAGTGCAGCTTGTGCTGACACACACCCAATAATAGCTAAGAGAGTCATTGTAACTGGGCAGGCTAGACAGCAGGCCTGGGCCACCACGCTAACACCATGCATAGTGTAATGGAGGCTCATAGTCACTCAAGGACATAACTATCCTCTAGCATATAGCTTCTTAAACTGTAGGTCATGACCCCATGCTGAAAGGAAGGATACAAACACATTGGCAACAGTGGAAGTTTACTCAATATACAGAGAGCAGAGACAAATTCAGACTCAACCAGGTAAAGACTCTGACGTGGTCACCCAACCCAGGACTTCACTACAGTCTTAACTCTGAATGCAAGCATGTTCACTTTGCACTGAACATGTCATCTTGCCACACAATGCTACTGAATACCTCAGCTCACATGAATGGCAGTGATTTTTACTGTGCATGCACCTTTTCTGTTCTTACAGAACATGGTGGTTTAATTTCAGAAAATTAAGGCATGGAATGTTTTCCACCATCATGCTCCAGCATGTAAGTCTCAATAGCATAACTATGGTAGAAGGTTTACTATTCAAGTTTATAAATAAATAGCCAGAAAGATGCTCGGCAGCTAAAGATGTAGCTAGAGATGCTGGGCAGCCAGAGATGCTTACCACTGTGACTGATGGCCTGAGTGGCATTCCCAGGACACACCCTGGGGAAGAAAACTTCCTTCTGAGAACTGTTCTCTGTCTTCCACGCACACATACTCTTCCTTTAAATGTGATTTCAAATAATTACATTGCTCTTTAAGTTCTCGATTTGAGTGTCATATAGATCATGAAATGGATGTTTGCTTTGTCATGGGAACAGAACTAAATAAATTTTTTTGGCCTTTCCATTCATTGGTTTGGATGTAAAATGTCCCCCGGAGGCTCTTGAATTCAGATGGCTGGTCCCTAGCTTGTGGCACTGTTATATAGTATTGTGGGACCTTTAGGATATGGGACACAGGTGGCAGGTACAGGGCTTGTAAGGACTAAGTTGGAAGGTTGTAGACTGGCTACAGGCAGAGCTCTGGTTCCTGGCCTGCTGGCATGTGAGGACTTCCTAGCTGCAAGCTCCTGCTGCTCACAACTGGGGCTTCTCTTCACTGCCATAATAGACTTGTACTGTTTCAACCCATGAGGCAGAACAAACCTTTCTTCCCTTAAGCTGTATCTGTCAGTGATTTTTGGTCACACAGCAACAAGAAAAACAATGAATACAACTGTTCTCTAACACATTCACAATGTTGCATCATGCAAAACTCAAGTTCTGTCTACTAAGTATGGACTTCCCACTCCTGCCTTGTTTATGCCTCTAGCAACCACCATTGTCTTCTCTGTCCTATGAATACAACACTCATTATCAGATCATGGAGGCAGACCCACAGTGCTTTTCTCCTAGTGTCTGACACATTCCATTTCCATCCATGCAGTAGTATGTGTGAGAATTTCTTTCCATCATATGCTGACTGGCATCACGTCTTGTGGCTAGACCACATCTTATTGGTCCATCCTCCCATCAGCAGATACTTGACTTGCTTCCATCAGTAGTTACAATGAACAACATGGCTGTGAACATGAATGTGCCAACGTCTGCTCAGACATCTGCTTTCAATCTCTGGGATGTACACCCCAAGAGGAATGGACAGATTATGCATTCTTCTGCTTTTAGCTTTTAAAGCACTATCGTATATACTGTTTTCCATAGATGCAGTCATGTTTTATCTTCTGTTATATACAAAATGACTGCAAATCCACTTTTGTAGCTGATAATTGACTCTACTTGTGAATTGAGCAACAGAATAGATGAAAAAAAAAATGGTTGAGAATGTCCCACCACACCAGGTGAGCAGATCGTATTCATAGCCAGTGAAGGACACACGAAGAACAGCCTTTGAACATGGTTTGAAGAGTTGGCCCAACCTGTAGCTGGCTGAGATGAGGCTAGTTTCTCTAAGAGTTGGTTCAGTCTGTGCACACATCAAGTCAGCCTACAGTTCTCTGTACAGTGAGGAACCTCTAAGCTTGAGAAGTACGGACAGCTTTAGCCCAAACTCATCCCCTCAGAGAGCTTCTGATTTCCCTCCTTCCCTAGCAATATGTTAATTTCTTGTCTTCTTTGACACTTGACATCCTAATGGAATACAGTCATTGTGGCTTTAACCAGCAGATCTCTGGTGACTTTTCTGTTTTCCCATGGGGCCCATGTAGATGTCACATGAAGGGTTGTCTAAGGGGAAACAGGAAGATGAGTGAGGAAGTCCGGCCCAGCTGAAGAAGAGGGCAGCAGGGGTTGGACTGGCCACAGTGGAATTGCAGCCTATAACTGGGAGGAGTCTGATTTTTGGCTCTAAGTAAGATAGAAACCTCTGGAGGGCTTTGAGTAGGGACAGAGCATGATCTACCTGCATTTTCAAATGTTGCACTCCGACTTCCTAGCCCATGGACACCCTGCAGACATGGGGCATCATCTGGGACTAATTACCCACTGAGCACACTTAGCAGCAATATTTATCATCATCGTAAAAACATACAGTATGGAGAAGCAATTTATGGTTTACAAAATGCCTCCGATTCATCATCGCGCTCCATCCCAGGGCCCACTTCTGCAGCCTCCAGCCTCCCTAGCCGAGTGCCTCTCCAAATTCTCTTCTCATATTCACTGTGCACTAGACTCTTGGAGTGTTAGGAGCAGAGCTGGGGGTGTGGCCCTCATGATCACAAAGTGACTTCGATGTCTTTGGCAGATACAGCTGTGGCAATAACGTACTGGCCTGGGAGTGATCTTAGATCAGCCTCTCTGTTTATAGCTAAGCTGTGGTTGTCTGTTCCAAAATCACCCAGTGTTGGTCCAAGTCTCTCTTTTAGCACCATTTATCACCTACTGTCAACACAGTGGCTTTTTCTTAGCAGGCTTTTCTTTCCCATAGTTCCTTTCTCCATAGGACTCTGCTGCCTAGAAACACATTAGGGATGATTCTGGAACTCTTCAATGGCCCAACTTCTGGCAGTTTGAGATGGAGGCATGCATGTGCACATTCTCTCACAGTGCACACATTGAGTGTCTACTGTATGTGGTGACTATGGCAATCTTCAGGTATACAATGAGGAAATAATCGGTATGGTGCGTGGTACTTTCTGATACTTAGAATCCAGGAAGATTAGACAGACAGAGAAGGCATGGGGTATGTGTGGAGGAGCAGACATGGGTGACATTCAGTATCACTGGTGTGATCAGCAGCGGTGGGTGGTGTACATGAGAAAGGCAGTCACTGGACACAAGGAAGCTTTCATGTGACAGAAAGAAAAGTTGAAACTGGGCCAAGCACCCAGGTTTTCAATAATTACATTGTCCCAAGAATTTAGATATATGTTGCCGGATGAGTGCTCCCTCCTGTGCAGGACCTACCTGCAGATCTGTGTGAGCAGGACTGGTATCATCCGGGCACTGTGACATCCAGGGCACTGAAGATCATGTTCTGGTTCCTCCAAGGGAGGCGCTTCTGGCTCCACGAGCAGGGTGCCGGAGGGTGCTTGCTAGCCCACTAAGCCTCGAACTGGGAATGCTTTTTAAAAACCAAAGAGTGGGTTGCAGATGGGGAGCTTGTGCAATTCTCAGTAAACATTTCTTGATTGCCTTCTATGTTCCATGCAGTTTGGATTTAGAGAAAAACTCCTTTTGTGAAGCCAACACTCTGCATAGGGATGCCCATTTAAATAAGCAGATACACACCAGGAAATTCATTTAGAGATTATTGACACTACATACAGACACATGGAAAGATAACCTGGAGAGAGAGAGAGAGAGAGAGAGAGAGAGAGAGAGAGAGAGAGAGAGAGAGAGAGAGAGTCCCAGACTGGTAAAGTAATGGGGACATGGGACAAGAAAGAATATGCAGAGCCTAGCAATTTACCCATGGGCAACTGGAGTTTAAACCCTCAGGGTCACAGTTACTGCAGATTGGCAAACCTGAGGGTTTACTGAACCTGCCCCTGGGGCCATGAATTCACTGGTGCATTCAACTTGATCTATTTCTGGGCAGACTGGGTGCCAATGGTCAGAAAATGCTTGAGGCACAGTCCAAATCGGGACATGCATGGCCAGTGCATGTGAGTAGGGCAGTGGGAGTGCTCGCTCTATCAGGGAAGATGCAAAAGAGCACAGGCCCTAGATCAGAGGCTGGGGAACAGCAAGGGTGGGGAGGGCTAGGTAAGGAGCTCTCAGGGCAGAGAGAAGGGAAAGAACAATGCCCTATAGTGCATTAAGATAGATGACAAAGAACCTGAAGGCTAGACTGAAAAGACAACAGACTCTCCAAGACCTGCTGAGAAGAATGTGTGTGTGTGTGTGTGTGTGTGTGTGTGTGTGTGTGTGTGTGTGTTGGGGACAGACAAGACTTGAAGCTCATAGCAAAATGTTCACATCACCCTATGTGCAAAGGAAAGAAGATTCTGAAGGCGTGGCCCTCTTTTGCTTCTTACAGTTTATCTTCCTAGAACCACATTTTAAGAGTTACAAGGAAAGGGATTGGACACCTGGAGTCTTGGGGTAGGAGGCTTCCCTGGGGGAGACCTAGGCCCAGGCAGAGGAAGCAGAGACCCAGACAATGCCAGTGAGCTTGGGAGAGCACTGAACTGTGGGAAGGGCCTCTCTTTTGTAGTGAATTCTGCTTTAAAATGGAAACAATCCAGGCAAGAACCCAGGCCTATTCTGAGGATGGCCAATCCTTGAAGAAGAAAAACAATTATATAGTAAAAGGATTGGGAAACGGGGCGTTTCCAGGGACCGTTTCTTTGTGTCAGTCATGATGCGTTTTGACAAAGTGTGAAGCTGGGAGAAAGCCCTGGCTGGGGTTGAGGCCTGCCTGGCTCTGCTGGGCAGAGGAGCAAGGACTGGGCAGTGACTGCTTGCAGAGGGCTGCTCCACCAGTTATGAAGTTAGGACCAAAGCATGCAAAAAGAGATTACAGTTGAGCATTCAGTGCGAGCATTCAGTGAAAAATGAGGCTGTCATGCAGGCTGGGACTCAATCTATGAGGGAAAGGAAGGCACAGGCGAGCTTGGGCAGCGGCAGAAAATGCCCAGGCTGGAAGCTCAGGGTTTCTATAGCATTGGGGGAGAATTCCTTTTTTTGTAGCTATTATCCTATCCTTCCTTGTGTCTCTGACCACATGAGGTTTCTTTCTCTCTGTTTCTTCCCAGCTTTCTCCATAAGAAACATGTCACCTGAGTTTCACAACCCTGTGCTGAAGGCCCCTTCTGACCTGTAATTGGGAAGGAAAGGTGGGCTTTAAGTAATTTTAAATCTTGGAATTATGAGGGAAATTTAGAGATTTAAAAACCATCATTGAGCCCCAAGCCCTCCTTTTGGAGATGAGGAAGGGGCCCAGATTTTGAAGTCACTCACTCAGGTTCCCACGGTTCCAGTTGGCACTGTGAAGTTTAGCGCCCGGATTCTCCTCACTTTCATGCCAAGGCTTTCTCTGTGACACCCACAGACTCATGTTTTTCTCCTTTATTTGTGGGGAAACTTGAGTTATTGGCAGAGCTTATTCAGAGCCACAGACAGCTGGAGCCAATGATCGGAGCTCAGCTTTGCTGTTTTCTCCCAGATGCCAGGGCTGGGGAAGAAGAGGTGTGACTTCATAGTCCCAATTCCCCCCATCATGCTGCACAAAGGCTGTGCCACAGCCTTGGCATTGGTGTTGGGTTTGCTACCTCTGTCAAACTTTTGTTGCTATAGCAAAATATCAGAGGGTTGGCATATGTGTGTGTGTGAGTGTGTGTGCGTGTGCGTGTGCGTGTGCGTGTGTGTGTGTGTGTGTGTGTGTGTGTGTGTGTGAAGGTTCACTTAGCCCATTGCATTTGGAGAATTAAGAACATAGCCCCAGTGTCTTCTAAGCTCAGGAGAGGACTTTCTGTCAGACAGCATCATGGCGGAAGTGTGGGAAGGACAGATATCCCATGGTAGCACTTACCTCCCACTTGATTCACTGAGAACAATTTTCCAGAGTAGGTTAGAGATAAGGGAGCCTTCACGAAATTAGGTCTTAGTGCAAACTAACGAGGTCACATGGGCATTACTCTGGAAGGAATTAACTCTGAGTCAGTCCTAAAGAGATGGGTTGTTATACCAAAGGTCTGCTCCTCAATCTCCTCAGCTTCTGGTCTCACTATATGTGCTACTTCATTTTCTGATCAACTGGATACAAGCAAGAATCCTCTCAGAAGAAAGAACATCCGCTAAGGAATTGCTCTATCAGACTGGCCTGGAGGCAAGTCTTTGGGAGCATGTTCTTTAATTGATGATTGATGTGGGAGGACTCAGCCCACAGTGGACAGGGCCATTCCAGAGCAGGCCTCATTCTAGAGTGAGCAAACCACAAGGAGCAAGCTAGTAGCCAGCATTCCTCACGGCCTCTGCTTCAGTTCTCACCTCCAGGCTCCAGCCTTGAGTCCCAGCACTAACCTCCCTTCATAATGGACTGTAAACTCTAAGATGAAATAAACCCTCTTTTCCCCAGTGTTTGGTCAGTGCTTTTAATTAATCAACCAATCAATCAGTCAATTAATTAATTTACATCCCCACCAGGGTTTCCCCTCCCTCTTCCCAGTCCTTTCTCTCTACCTCTCCCTGCCCTACCCCCTGTCATCTCCTCTTTTTCCCTTTCTCTTCAAAAAAGGGAAGGATACCAACCAACCTTGGAATATCAAGTTGCAGTAAGACTAGGCCTATTGTTAGAAATATCACATGAAGACCAAACTGCACAACTGTAACATACATGCAGAGGGCCTAGGTAAGTCCCATGCAAATTCCCTGGTTGGTGGTTCAGTCTCTGTGAACATCTACTGGCCCAGGTTATTTGATTCTGTAGGTTTCTGTGTGGTGTCCTTGACCCCTCTGGTTCCTACAATCCTTCCTCCCTTTCTTTCATAGGATTCCTCAAGTTCTGCCAAACATTTCATGTTTGGTTGTGAGTCTCTACATGTTTCCATCAGCTAATGGACAAAGCCTCTCTGAAAACGGTTATGCTAGGTTCCTGTCTGCAAGTTTAGCAGAATATCATTAACAGTGTCAGGAACAGGCTCCTTCTCACGACACAGGTCTCAACTGGGCCAGTCATTACTTGGCCATTCCTTCAATTTCTGCTCAGTCTTTACCCCTGCACATCTTGTAGCCAGGACAAACTGGAGGTCAAAGGTTTTGTGGCTGGCTTGGTGTCTCGATTCCTCTATTGGAGTTCTTGCCTGGTTACAGGAGAAGGCAAGTTTAGGCACCATATCCTCCATTGCTAGGCGTGAGATGCCCTCTCTCCACCCCCCAGTTCTAGATATCCCTCCCAGTGCTCTCTCTCTCTCTCCTCCCTCTCCCTCCCTCCTCCATCCTCCCCCAACATGATCTCTCCTGTTCCCATCCCCACCCCTGTCCAGTCAGTCCCTCTTCCTGCCCCATCCACCCATGATATCTATTTCTATTTCCCCCTATCAATGAGATTCATGTGTCTCCCTTTCCCCTTGAGCCCTCCTTGTTACTTAGCTTCTTTGGGTCTGTGGATCATAGCATGGCATTCTTAGTACCTAATATCCACTTATTAGTGATACTTACCATGTTTGTCTTCTGGGTCTAGCTTACCTCACTCAGGATGATATTTTCTAGTTCCGTCTTTTTCCTGCAAATTTTAGGATGTCATTGTTGTTAATAGCTGAGTAATACTCCATTGGGTAAATGTAGCACATTTTCTTTATCTGTTCTGCGGTTGAGGGACAATTAGGTTGTTTCCAGTTTCTATTAAAGCTGCTATGAACACAGCTGATCAAGTGTCCCTGTGGTATAGTGGAACATCCTCTGGCTATATGCCCAGGAGTGGTATAGCTGGGTCTTGAGGTAGAAGTGCTCCGGATTTTCTGAGGAACCACCACATTGATCTCCATAGTGACTGTACAAGTTTACACTCCCACCAGGGATGGAGAAGTGCTCTCCTTGCTCCATAGCCTTGCCAGTATGTGTTGTCCCTTGAGTTTTTTGTTAGCCATTCTAATGGGTGTAAGATGGAATCCCAGAATCATTTTGATTTGCATTTCTCTGATGGCTAAAGAAATTGAACATTTCTTTAAGTGCTTCAGGCCTTTAGATATGCTCCCATTAACCTCTGGCTTCATGAACCCCATGGACCCTTACCCACAAGAAACTTACAAAACATTTCTCTCTTCCATATACTCTTCCCCTTTTGCCTTATAGGAGCCTCTTCAAGATCTTATCCTACATGTTTCTATAACGTCACTGTCATCAATGTGCTAACCTCACTCCCCCAGACTCCCATTCTTTTCTGGTGCAATGACACTATCCGTCCCTTTCAAGGTTTCTGCACTCCAGTAATGATTGTTCTCCAGGTTTATCTCTGTGAGCCTTGCCTTACAGCTGGGAGGAGACAGAGAGAAAAGAGAGATCTTAATCCCTCTCCTTGTTGAAGTGGATGCCATGGGAGTCACTGGAACAGCCATCGTCCAAACACAGCATCTGACCAGTGACTTCCAGGACAAACTTGACCAGGCAATGACTTACACTACAGATAGTCTCCGAGTTCCTTCAAGAACAGATCACCTCCCTAGCAAGAGTTTTTCTCCAAAACTTGAAAGCTCTGGACTTAAGGACTGCTGAAGGGGAGGGAGGGAAGGGGGGAGGGGGGCCTGAATTATTTTGGGGAAGAAATGTTGTTTCTATGTCACTGAATCTGGGCTAGTAAAATAAGGCATACAAATCCTCAAAGATCTCCAGCAATATCTCTGAGCATGCTATATACCCAACACTTCTACCCCATGATACTCCAACACTCTTGTAGCCTGGCTTCTTCCCATCCTTAGCCCCATACTGGCCATCAGAGCCAGATTCCTCCTGGCATCCTGCCTCATCCAATTTCTAAAATGGCAGATAAGTAGCACTGTACAAATCACTGCCAATCAGGGCCAAACCATTTGGTTCAGTGCCAAACCATTCCCAGCATAGAGGACTATGATGACATTTCCCCTTTGTGAAAGAAAAAAGGAAATGTGGGCAGGTAAGCCATGCAACCAGAGGAGCTGATCTGGAGTAAGAGTGGAGCTGAGATATGTCTAAAACCCCCAGAAATCTCCTCTTGACATTGGCCAGAGAAGGGACTGCTCTTTCCCTGTTCCAGGCCTACATGCCCCAGTACATGAAGTCCTGAGCACCCCCTCTTTCATCCTTCTTGAGGAAGGCATATAGTCCCTTGGCCAAATTACAAGTTTAAGCACCTGGAATCCCTCTTCATGCAAACGAAGCGCTCCCAGCCCCTCAGCCCCAGTCAATAATGTATACTCTCTATGAAAACCTCTACCCATTCCCCGAAGTTTATATAGCCCTTTTACCCTCTGGTGAGAAGTTGGGTGTAATTCTGATAGGTCTGCCACTATATGTTACCTGGCCCTTTTCCTTTGCAGCTTTTAATATTGTTTATTTGTTCTGTACATTCAGTGTCTTGATTATTATGTGGTGGGAGGATTTTCTTTTCTGGTTCAAACTATTTGGTGTTCTGTAGCCTTCTTGTATGTTTATGGGCATCTCTTTCATTAGGTTAGAGAATTTTCTTGTATGATTTTGTTGAAAATATTATCTGCGCCTTTGAGCTGAGAGCCTTTACCTATTATTCTTAGGTTTGGTCTTTTTATACTGTCCCATATTTCCTGGATGTATTATTGGTCAGGAACTATTTAGCTTTAACATTTTCTTTGACAGATGAATCAATTTCCTTTATCATATCTTCTATGCCAGAGACTCTTTCATCTCTTGTATTCTGTTGGTGATGCTTACAACTGTAGTTCCTGTTTGCTTACATAGGTTTCCCATCTCCAAGATTCTCCTAGTTTGTGTTTTCATTACCACTTTTTTCCCATTTCAGATCTTGAATAGTTTTATCCATTTTTCTTTACCTGGTTTGATTATATTTTTCTGTACTTCTTTAAGGGATTTATTCATTTCCTCCTTAAAAGTCTCTATCATCTTCCTAAGATTACATTTAAGGTCATTTTCTTGAGTTTTAGCTGTGTTGGAGTATCCAGGCTTTGATGTAGTAGGATAGCTGGGCTCTGGTGGTGCCTTATTGTCCTGGCTGTTGTTGACTTACACTGACCTAGTCTAGTCATCTGGGTTTTCAGGTTATTATAGATTTAGATGCCGATTTCTAAGTTTATCTTTTATAGGTGGGTGCTTTTTGGATTTTTTCACCTCTTTGTTTCTGTTTCCTCTCTGGTCTTTTGGCCTGAGTGGCATGGAGTTCTGGTGCTTAGTGAGTCTTCAGGTCTTGTACACTGTCTTTGCTGGATTTTCAGTGGCCTGCGTAACCTCTGGCATTTTCGGTGCCAACAGTGCCTCTGGGGTCCCTAAAACCCACATGGGCTCTGGAAAAGCAGAGGTCTTCTGCCAAAGTTTGGGCTAGAACATGGAGCCACGGTGAGGCTGTAAGGGGTATTGGCTGGCATAGGACACAGCACAGGGTCCTTGGTCAGTGTTTTATCATAGAAATAGAAACCTAACTGTAGGTCCCTAACCATGGGACCTACAGTCTTCTCCTGGGGCTAGGCATCTTCACCCTGAAAAGAGAGGGAACAGCAACATCGGTGACTCATGAACTGCAGTATCACAGAGCATCAGGGTTGGATGAGAACCACAGACAGGTGTCTACTGTTTAGTCCTGATCCTCTCTTTTTGGGGGCTAGGTTTTCATTTTTCTTCTTTTCCTAAGACAGATCTCACAATACATAGCAGGCTCATTTTCACTTACCCTCCTCTTACCTATATATACCTGGTGATAGGCTGACAAGCACAAGCCTCCAGGACTGGCTGAGCTTGGCTGTGTGTTCTGAACAGAGTATCTAGCCTTTACCTGGAATGTAGTAGACATACCTGCATTTGTCATCTGTTTTATGTTTATGTAACACAACCTAGGGTCATCTGAGAGGAGGGAACCTTGACTGAGAAACTGCCTTCATAAGATTAGGCTATAGGCAAGCCTGTGGGATATTTTCTTAATTAGTGATTAACGGGGGAGGATCCAGTCCATTGTAAGTGGACTGCCACTGAGCCGCTGGTCCTCAGCTTTATAAGAAAGCAGGCTAAGCAAGCCTTGATGAGCAATTCACTAAGAGGCATTCCTCTATTGCCTCTGTATCAGTTCCTGCCCTGTTTGAGTTTCCTGACGGCCTTTGATGAGGAACACTAATATGAAAGTGTAAGCCAAATTAATCCTTTCCTCCACAACTTGCTTTTTCATCATCTTGTTTCATCACAGCAATAGAAACCCTAACTATGACACCATCTGGTACTGATCCACCATGGTGGGATTAAAACCATGCCTGTTTATGATCTCAGTTCTTGTGGCTCAAGAGTCTGTCTGTTGCTCATTCGTGTCCTCTGTGTGACTGAGACCAAGAGGTTCACCAGGATTGAGCTCCCACTTGAGACTCTACTGGGTAAAGAGCCACTTTCAAGTAGAAAAAAAAGTAGTAAAGTGTTGGTTCCCGAGGTTGTATAAATATTGAATCTTTTTCTTCTTGCTCTCATCAGTTTCTTACCCCATGGCATCTCTGTGGTTACTTGGTTTCTCAGAAGCGGCCCGGTGGTAGTGGGTGGGAGCTCTAGGAAGTGTGCTACAGTGATGTTAGGTCACATGATCACATAGCCACTTTCTACTGGCTAGGAAAGACAAACCACCACCCCTCTGCCCCCAAACAAAAACCAACAACCAACCAAACAAAAAACAAACCCACAAGCCCTGCCTGCTTCTTGGGGATGAAACATGACTACTTACAGAAATGGATCCCAGCATTCTGGTGATAAAAATAGATCCCAGCAGTCCAGGAGCATGAGGGTATTTTAAATGTCTATTGATAACCAGGGCAATGCCTTAGGGGCTATTGTAAAGCACTCAGAAGAGGCCATCCATTTAGGAGACAATGACTGCTTCTAAAGAGCAGGACACTGTCTTAGGTTCTAACTTATGCATGTCTTACCCTGGAAAGTATCCATCAGTCTCGGGGCTGGGAAGATGGAAGAACTGATAAAGTGCTCGATGCTCAAGCACAAGATCCCAAGTTCAACTCCCTGGACCCATGTGAAAAAGCCAGGCACAGTGGGGCACACTTGTAATCCCAGCACCATGGGGCATTGCTACTCAGGCCAGTGGCTGTGATGAGTTTCAGGCCAATGAGAGACCTTATGTCTAAGAGCAAGGTGGATAGCAACTGTGGAATGGCATGCATGGCTGAACTCTTGTTTAGACACACACACACACACACACACACACACACACACACACACACACACACACCATGGAAAAGGCCACTCTCAGTCCATAGGCCATTTAAAATGATAGAATTCAGTTTGAGAAAATAGAACAGCAGACACATGCATATATACAAATAATCTGCTCACTCATCTATATTTTCTAGTGACTTCATGGCATGTGGTAGAGTTTATAGGATGAGGGGCTGTGAACTTAGGCATGAAAAGACTTATGGGTCAACAGTGTTGACTGTCATCATGATCTTCTTTGTGTGGAGAGCTTCCAAATCATTTTTTATGATGCCCTTCACTAGTTAAAAGTGTCTTGTCCTGTTCCTCTAAGGTATCATCTTTATGTGACAAAATATATGCTAAAAGAAACATGATTACAGGTTAATAATACCTCTTTCTAAATTTACATATTCTTAGGTATGCAAATACTGTTGGCTTTTAGGTGCCTGTGGAGTTCAGAGTGAAACACCCTGGACAGGACTGCAGCCTCGGAACAATAGGCTGTGCCATAAAGCCTAGATATATAGTTGGCAGCATCATCCAAGAGCAGAGGGTTCTGCCCCAGAGCATAGGTGTGTGTAGGGCATACCTTCTGTGCTCATGATGTTCACTGTATGACCCAGAGGCAAAGCTAACCAAAGAAACAGTTTTCAGAATGTCTGCCATTATTCAGCAATGCTTGATGGTGTGTTGTCCATGTTCTTCAGTATACCCCTTCCCATCTTCATTTGGAGATGTGTACACTGTTTGGACTGTACACAGCTGACTTTTGACTTGGAGTGCGTATGTCTGGGAGCTTCTCTTTTTTCTGCTCACTGGATATACTTGCTGCCAGGAGATTCTGGTCTCCTGCTCAGAAGGTATTTGTGCAAACGTAGCAAATGGGTCTCAGCCATGAGAGGGAAGGGGTCACCTTGCGCTGTTGATACCCAGCAGCCTGCAGGAGCACCTCTGTCACCTTTATAACTGGGTGAGCTGACCTGCCTTTATCTGTCTTTTTGCAAAATGCAGATTTGCTAGAAAGTGACATTACAATCATGGATGCTGAGTTTCAGCTCCAAAGAATTAGGGATAACAGTTTAATGACTGTAGACAGAGCTTAGGTGCCTTGCTGCGAAGGGTGTATCTGAGTTAGCTACTGAAAAATGAACTTGGGACTGTAAACCCCTTTATCACTCAGCTCGAGCAATCTGGGAGAAAGCCATTCCTTGGCAGGAGATGATTTTACAGGCTTCTGAAGGGGGAGCATGTCTGGATGTGATAGGGAAGAGAGTGCTTGTCAGCCTGGAAGGTGGATCAAAAGACAGATACATTCTATGGGTCAAATGAGAGCTTTAAATTATCACACTTTGAACCACTCTAAAGTGTCAGCAGGATGTGCCACCCTCAAAGGCAGCCTTTTCCCCAAGGTCTCTGGACAGCCTGTGGACTCTATCGCTAAGGCTACCTTTAAAGGGAATTGCCAGCGTGAGGGCAAATGGCAAAGCCTGAGGAAGCAAGATAAATGATGACTCCCTGGGGTGGCAGAGTCACCTTTGTGGGCCTAGAAGCATGTAGAAAACGAGGCAAGTAGACACAGATGTCTCCCCACACACTTCTGAGGTGGGCTAGAAGTTGTCCACCCAGCAGAGGCTGGGCGCACAGGCAGCTGAGCCCACAGATTCCAAGTTCTGACTTATGGAGTCCTCTTCATGATTCGCCTTCCATGGAAAACTCCCAGGTAGCGACAAATGCCAACTATTTATAGCCATGCATTGTGACATTTTATCTCCCCTCATCAAGAGGTAAAGATGTATCTCTGGTTTCTCTGTGTTTCTTGGACATGTGACCTGCCTTAGATGTGGGAAATTAGACAAAAGCTTACCTAGTTTCTTCTCTCCTGTGAGGAGACGATGGACTGGAGGTCGGTGCTGTCACTCCAGTGACAGCTGCTGAATTGGCTCTGAGGTCTGGCCAGTTTACCCACTTTTTGAACAATGGGCTAAATTAGTGTCTACCATCTTACATCACTGCTCCTTAGCACTGTGTTACATAGCAAAACACCAACCACCGCAGACCCAGAAAATATCTAAGAGGCAATACACATGGCCTCCAAATTTAGACTCGAACAGAACTCACTCTCATGTAAGCTCTCTATTGAGAATGTTTTGGGAATGGTACTGAGAGTGGGAACAGGGCCTTTCTTTGTATGGCCTATGTGTTCCAGAATACTCTTGGTGTAGTAGCTTAGCTTTTAGTTGGCCTGCAGAATAACGGCTTTATTATGACCTTCCTGCACGTACGTCCTTGTACCTATCCATCTTGACCACCATCATCCTCTGTCCCTCCCTCCCTGCAATAATCCTCTTCCTACTAATCATAACAGCCCCTCCCCTCTTCTGCTTCTATCACTCCCTATCCTTCCATATACACATGCACACACAGAGCTATAGATACATACACCCAAACATATATACCCATACATACACATCCATACATACATGTATACCCCCATATATACACATTCATCCATAAGCACACACAGACACCCATACACACATACATACATACACACACACACACACACACACACATGCAGAAAGAGAGAGAACATGAAATATTTGTCTTTATCCTGCATTACCCTCTCTTGCCCATCCTTCCTCAGACTCTTCCTTCTCTCACATGATCCATTATACTCTCATGACATATATATGTGGATGCATGAGTGTATGTGTGAGTGCGTCTACATAGCATTAGTCCCCTTCACCTAATGGTCTCTAGCTCTATCCATTTCCTACCAAAGACATGAGTCTATTCTTCTTTACAGCTGAGTAGAGCCCATGTGTAGAGTGACTATGGCTTTGACTATTCCTCTGTGAATGGCGTCTGGGCTGGTTACCTTACTTGGCTCTGTGAACAGTGTTGCAGGAAACAGGGATGCTCTGTCATCTCTGTGGTGTGCTGACCTGGATACTCAGGAGTGGTCCATCTTGGTTATATAGTACCTCTATTCATTTTCTTGAGGAACTTCCAATTCATTTCCACAGTGGCTATACACATTTGCATGCCAGCCCACAGTGTATTCGGGTTCCTCCTCCCCTGTGGCCTTGCTTCTTTTCTTGCTGATGTCCTTGCTAGCTCTCATGAGATGGCATTTCTAGGTGGCTTTAATTTCCATTTCTTGAGTGAGTCTTATAAATCTCTGAAGCCGCTGCCACTTCTGGCTCTGTAGTTTCAACGTTTGGAAAGAGGGACGACTTGTGTGTTCCCCCGGACATTTTATGTTATTAAAAGCGCAGAGCCTAGCTTAGACACCTCAGCAAAGCTCTTCCTTCCAGTGGAGCAGGAGACAATCAGCTGGGGATTTGCTGTGAACAGTCTGAAGGAGCAGACTTCTGGCTATATGTAGTAAAAGAGTAGCTTTGGTTATTAGAATAATCGTGAATTATCACCGGATTTGTCTTATTCTATTGCTAATGTCCTATGTAAGATAGCAACAGTCTAATCAAGGAGAGAAATAGGAGGTTTGGTCTTGAAATCTGCAGACAAGGGATACAGAAATGCAGCACGTGTTTGACACTTTTTAAAATACTGTCTTGCCAAGCTGGATTTGGTGGTACATACCTTTAATCCCAGACTCAGAAGAAGTATCTATGAGTCAGAGTATCAGGAGTATCTCTATGAGTCAGAGGCTAGTATGATCTACAAACTGAATTCCAGGACAGCCAGGGCTACGTAGTCTTGCCATGTAGTTAAGGCTATACCTAAGCTCACTAAGTAGCCCAGGTTGACCTTGAGCTCATGATGATTCTTTGCCTCAGCCTCTGGAGTGATGGGGTTAAAAACATGAGCCTGCTGTCGGCTCCATCTTATCCTTCTGGTCATACAACAGCAGCACAGAACCTTCTGGGTAGCCTTTATTCTATATTTTCCAAAGAGAAGGTGGGTTGCCTTTATATTGTATTTTATAAACCTTGCTGAAGAGGAGCCAGACACATCTTTGTCCTCAGTAGACATGTTCATTAAGATGGTCTCCATCCCTCAGCAGTTTTGCTGACACCTGGAAAGGCAGGTGCAGGACCAGGCCAACAACCAGGGCTGCAGTGGTCAGTCTCTGTCATTTCCCTTCATCCATCTTGGGGTTCCTTTGACCTTTATTTCCTTACCTGACTCTGGACCTTCACTTATTGAAGTCCCATCTGCTCATGCCAGGTGATACTTTATCCATCTCTCATGAGCTCCTCTGCTCATGAGACCTTCTGGTGATGACTCTCCTGTTTCTCAGGCCCTCAGGTAGAGGAAAACTCATGGTTCTTCTCACACTGGGCTTCTGTCAAGCTATTTCAGGCCTCTCATCTGGAAGGAAATTCTCCTCCATTCTTCTACCGGTTCCCAGTCCACCCCCCAACTCTGGGCTGTCCCCCTGCTTTGGTTTCTCTGTCCTACCTTTCCGCATAGTGGAACAGAGCACAGCAGGTTGTGAGTCCGAGTCTGGTCCCACTGATTCTCTCCCTTGTGCATAGGGGTGTAGCTTCTCCTGGACAGTGTTGTTTCTTACTCCTCATGTTAGTTTCAAGTCTCTTCTTTCCAGCTAGTCTTGTAGTCCCTGCCTTTTGGGATGCTTTATGGAGTGGGAGACCAGAATCTTCTCTCAGCCTCACCACATGCCTGGTTTTATATATACGTGTTTCTTCTCTGTTGTTTCTTTAACATTTTGAACACATACAAATCCCTGCTAAACAGACTAAAGACATCTCGCTTTGGACCCACTCCTCGAGGCGCTTGTAAGTGCCGAGTTCGCTTCAGAGCTGGTAGCCAGACTCCTCATGAAATGCTGTCTTTCCCTGGCATCTCTTTGGTCCCACAGCATTCTTGGTCGGCTTCTGTCTGCATCCTGTCTCGGTTGGAGCTTTGAAATTATCTGGGGAGCTTGATGTTGGTAGACCCTAATTTTGACAAATGCTGTGCCAACAGTCTGAGCCAGCTTCAAGTTAGACTCGGCTCTCTGCATGGGAATTATCTGTTTCTGGAAGATATAAAAATGAACCACTTGTAACGTAATGTGGAATGCTTGGGAACTGGTAAGACCAGTCTTCAAGAAATCCAAACATATTATCTATATAGAGGTTCCTCTATTTGTTCACAAATCAAATGTGAATTTGTCATTTCAGACATTTAAAATTTTCTAATATTAGTATTTGTGAAATTATTTTTCTTTACTAATATTTCTTTGTTTATTATTATTATTAATGCATTCCTTCTGTCTCTGTCTCTGTCTCTCTATCTCTCTGTCTCTCTGTCTCTGTCTCTGTCTGTCTCTCTGTCTCTCTGCATGTGTGTGTGTATGTGTATGTGTGTGTATGTGTGTGTGTTTGTGTGTGTGTGTGTGTGTGTACATACATGCACATATGCCTTGAGGCACATATGAAGTTCCGAGGACAACTTTCTGAAGTTGGCTCTCCTTCCACTTTGGGTCTTGGAAATCAAACACAGGTCATCAGGCTCAGGAGAACAAGAAGCCTTTACAGGTTGAGTCTTCTCATAGGGCCAATGTTCTCTTAAAATTTAAAAACCATAATAGCTTACCAGAGGGGTTTGTTTAAAATGCTTTTCCAGGTTTCCACTCTGCAGGGATTTCACAGAGCATCAGCACGGTGTAAGGACTAAGTCCTCTTGGAAAAGGTTTCTGATTACATTAGGTTCCTGACTGGCCTTTTACAAGCCTTCAAGGGTGCCACAGAGGGTTGCACAGAGCTTGTGTAGGTCTCTGGGTCTCCTGGTCTTTCTAGTTCCTTGACATGAGGGAAGTCCTGAGAATGTGCATTTCTTACACCAGAACCTCTTGTCTGTTGCAATGGCTCTCAAGTGCTGCCCAATTTCAGTCAGGAAATGTGAATTGGGAAGTGGTAGGATCCAGGTGTCAGGTTTTTTTTTTTTAATTATTCTAGGTCTGGGTGTTCAGCCAGGGGTAGGAGAAGCTTTGGGTGATGGTAAACAGTAGCCGCCTTACCTGATGTGGATCTCAGCCTACTCTTCTTTGGACTTGAAGCTGGAAATCAGTTTCTTTTTTTTTTTTTTTAAAGAGTCACAAGCAAGCAAATAAAGAAACAGACTATAGAGCAGACACTGTATATGGCTTTGAAAGTCTATGAAGTTAGTACCTAGACCTAACAGAAAAGTCCACATTCTGTATTACACTGATGTGTCTAAAGACCATATCTAGACTTAATGATTAAGTTTATTCTCTCTGTTTCTGTCTCTGTCTCTGTCTCTCTTTCTCTCCTTTCCTTTCCACCTCCTCTCTTCTTCTAACTCAATACTTTCAATTTTTTATTATTTTAGGGGGTTCATGTTACCCACCATTAGGTCAGTTACTTCCCTTTTTTAATTCTCTTAGGTGACTGTGCAGTGTCCTTTTCTTGAGTACAGTTTAATAAGTAAAATGCATGAAGTTGGTGGCACCCTCTGAGCAGGGTCAGCAGCCATGGGGAAGCTCTGTGGTTAGCGCTCATGGAATTGTGACTTTCCTGTTCATTTGTGTTTTAATGAAGAGGTTTTATTTCCTTTTCACATTAAAAAAAATCAGTTTGGGTGGAGAGTTCAGTTCAGGTTGATAGCTCTGCTGTGAGGAGCCTATGCTGTTCTTGCAGAGGACCTGAGTTTGGTTCCCAGCACCCATGTTGGTCAGATTACAGCCTCCTGGAATCTCAGCTCCATCGTCCCCTCTGGCCTCCATGACCACTGCATTTGTGTGCACGTATTCCTCTGCCACTGTGTACAAGATTATTTAAAATAAAAGTCTTTTTAAAATGCTAAGTTTTGACATAGCCAATGGAAAACAGAGCTGATATGTTAATCACATTTAAACAATTTGATATTTTATTGAAAGATATATGTATATATATATATATATATATGATCAATATCTATATATTTCCAGTGAAAGATTAGTAACTCATTTTCAAAGTGTGATGAGCTACAAATTCAACTTTGCTGATTTCATAATTAAATGTCCCTGTAATCTTGTTTTTAAGTTGCTTAATTTAGAGCACAATTCACAATGATATATTAAAATTCCCTCAGTATGATTATTACTGTTGCCTTCTGTTTGGAGCTGTAGGTTTGGATGAGATGTTCTCTAGCACAGAGAGATTTGTATCTGTGCCTTTCTTGTAGGCTTGTGTTGTTTTTCAACAAAATATGGTAGTATTTGCTGCATTCAATATTGTTCTGACTTGCATGCTGTTTGTACTTTTCCCAAGATGATTGCAATTGTTTTATTTTGCTCATATGGTCTGCACCCATCCTTTTAAAAATATTTTCATTATTTTAGATTATGTTTGTGGGTAGGTATGTGTACATGAGTGCAGATACCCATAGCGGCCATAGGGTTCAGATCCCCTTAGAGCTGCCATCTAGGTGACTGAAATGTGAAGCAGAGGGTTGGGATTTGAACTTGGGTTATGTGCAAGAGCAGTATATGCTCTTCCCCACTGAGCCATCTCTCTAGCCTGCATGTACTTTTAATTTCATTTTTTATTATTACCCTTTTTGGACTTCTTTTTGTTAAGGTTTAAATTTTTATGGGCAGATATTTATCTTTCACTGAAATATAATTCACATATGTTTCAAAATACCCTGTGAGTTTTGACAAACTTAGTGTGTCCCACTCCATCATAAACATAATACAGAGTACTTTCTAGGTAAAGAGTGATAGTATCTAACTGTAGGTATATCATATTTCCTAATCAAAGGGTATTTTTACTTACCAGGAGCAGGATGAGGACAAAACAAACTAATGGGGCAAGCATAGAATATATTGTATATATATATATATATATATATATATATATATATATATATATATATATGAATCTGTGCAATTGTCAAAATAAACTTTTTCAGAAAGAGTATTATTTTTAAAACAATGGAATTCAATTTCCATTTAAGTTTACAACCAAATTATATGGTCCCATCTCTATTATTTATGACTTTTGATTGATGTGTTATTTTTTCTTATTTCTTTGGTTTTGTATGTGTCTTAATCTGTCTTAGATAGAGTGGTCCCCACTCTGAGTTATGGGGTTCTGATAGACTGGTTCTGTGTAGGTCTCTGTTTAGGTGTCTGTCTGGTACACTGATGGCAGCTTCTGAGGCTGCCCGATATACCTCCTCCCATGCTTGTTCTTCTTTGACCATTTTTAGTCCATTTTATGGGAACTAGGTTAGATTTTCTTTGCTATGCCATTTTCCATTTTCTTCTATGATATGCTTAAATCTGTGAAGTCTTTTGCATCAGATGCTACCAGGTGCCAATGTGGGGAGTTCCCATCAGCTCTGATTCTGGAGGTAAATGGCTGCTGTCTTTGGTTTAGCAGCTCGGTGGGGTCAGACTCAGCACCTTTCTCCTGCTTTTACCCTATTTCATGATCACAAGGTGTTACCTAAGATATCACACTCAGAACCCATAAGACAGGCAGGGAAAGAAAGGCTTGTTTGTTGTGTTTGTTCCCATTCTTGGCTAAAGCAAAACTCACCCTTGATATCTTCACAGAAAGCTCTTGACATCTCTTTGGCCATGATGGCATCTCATGTTCTCCAAAGAAGGTAAGACCTAGGAATTATTGTATGCACCTTGACTTATAATGGGGTTATATCCCATAAACCCTAAAGGACCATCATAGCATAGCACCCTAGCACTCCACAGGGTTTGGGCTGTCTGCGTTCATCTCACAAGGCAGACCGGAGCTGGGCTGAAAAGAGACCTGAAAAGAGACCAAATTTCAAAATTCAAAGTATGCTCTTACTGACTATATGTTGCTTCTACAGAACAGTACAACATGAAGTTGACAGATCCAAAGCCACATGATTGTTAGGTTGTACAGTCTTACCCAGAGCTTCCATTAAGTCCAGAACAGATGTGGACAAGGATACAAAGGACCAAGGGCAGAAACAGCCATAGACAACTCATAATCTGTCCCTCTCCCTTCCCATAGCACCTTCCAGGACTCATCATTCCTCTGCCATTTAATCAATGCAGACATACCATGTATCAAATACAGTGCTGAGAATATCTCAACATGCTAACTGTGATATAGGCATTAGAATGTTCTATGTGAGGATGCCATAGGCTGTTTATTGGCAACAACTACACAGTAGCAGTGGGCTTCATCTTTAAAATTTTATTTTTATTTTTGAAATATCTGTATATGTATATATCTATGTGTGGGTATGTGCATGCTCATGAATGAATTCCTAGAGCTGGAATTACAGGCAGTTGTAAGTTGCCTGATGGAGTGCTGGGAATTGAACTCAGGTCCTCTGGAAGGGCATTGCATGCTCTTGAATGCTGTACTATCTCTCTAGTTCCTTAAAGGTAGGCATTAAACTTATTCTAGGAAGCTCTAAGGTATGCAGTTTGGTCTCAGTTCTCTTGGGACTGACAGTCTATGAGGAGGTGAGCCTAACAGCCCATGGGGATATGAGTTCTCAAAGAAACGATAAAAACAGAGGGTGAAGATGGAAGATCACATACATTGTGGAGTTGGGGCGGGGGAGAAAACTAAGGGTTGATCAGCTATTAGACTCTCTAGGACAGGGTTCACTGTCATAGTGATCTTTGGACAGTGTCTAGAATTGAGTAGTGATAAGATCTAGAGGTTGGGCTAGGGGGATGGCCCAGTGGGTAAAAGTGCTTCCTGTGAAGACTATGGACATGAGTTCAAATCCTCAGAAACCATGTAAAAATTTTGATGTGATGGACTACCTTTGAAATCTCAACATAGAGATTGCAGAGTTATAGCCTCTTGGCCTGGGCTACACAACACAGAGGCAGAAACAAGAGAGTCCCTACCTCAGCCTCAAGATGGAAGGAAGAACTAATATCCAAAGAGCTGTCCTCTGATATCTACAACACCCTGTGGCATCCTCACTCCATCACGCCCACACGTGTGCTCCACTCAGAACCAATTCAAGTGTAAGATACAGAACAGGTGGCTTCTCGGCAGGTCTGAGTGACAGGAGCAGAACTCAGTTTCTCACTCAAACATGCAGCAAATGGAACTTCATTGTCTGTAACTTGATTTAGTTTCGACTCCCTGGCTGTTGAGAACATAGTGCCTGTCATTCCAGATTTCTTTGGGACATTTTGAAGTTCTGGTGATATCACGGTCCTGATGTCATCTAGGTGCACAACACTTGCAAAGGTTTATCTTGATTCCTCTTGCCTAGTCCTTCTTGTTCAATCTTTCTACACCCCAATGTCACTGCCAAGGTATAGGGACCCCATGTCTCATGCTCATTACTAAGGAAGATCCTGGAAGACTCTGTGCGAGTATGTAAGACTTGTACCCTAACATGCCACGCCACTGGCCATTGGACACTTGGCAGCTCTTCTTGGGTCAATAAGACACGAAGCATGTCTACTCTGTCATCTCAGCACCTTTCAGTTGAGATTGCTTCTCTGTGGTCTACTTACTTCCCTATATACCTGGAAGTCGATGTATGGTAACACATTGGAAAATACAGCTACAAATAGCTAAAAGTTTAATGTGAACTAGGACTCGTGGTACCTGCATTTAATCCCAGCACCCAGAATGCAGAAGCAACTGGATCTTTGTAATTCGAGGCCTGACTTGCATAACAAATTCCAGGCCAGGCAGAGTCACAGAATAAGACTCAATTTTTTTTTTTTTAAAGCTTAATGTAAAAAATGCTAGTGATATAGAGAAGAAAGTGTAGTAATACAATTCTGAGTAGGTGTTGCTCAATTTCTACCACTCATAGTTTCTTCTCATTTTTATTATTTTTTTAACCATCTGAGAGAAAGATAAGCAACTTCACTCTCTTCTAGTGAAATTCAGCTGAAGTGTCTAGGCACTGAAATCAAATTAATTGAAGTAATATTTAAGAAGGTTAACTTTAGACGAGTCTGCCCAGTTGAATGTCTTCCCCTCTCTCCCAGTACACTGTGGGGACAGGTGTGTGTGTATGCGTGTGTGTGTGTGTGTGTGTGTGTGTGTGTGAGCCCCGGTGTGACTGTTTTCTTCAGTGTCTCACTACATGTGATGACTGTAAGGAGCATTGCCCTAGAGTAGACCAGGGAGCATTCCCTGCATCAGGACTCCCCCGGGGGGGCCATTATGTGCAATCACAGTGTCAAAGTCATGACATGAATGATTATGCAAAATTCCATGCCCAATTTCCAAGTGGCTCCACAGTTTGACACAATGATGTGACCATTTGTGAAAACAAGTGAACAGGGGAAATGAAGGGTGTAGGATTTCTACTGGAGTGACGGGCTCATCCAAAGCATGAGCGCTTGCTTCCACTTGACAAATCACACCAAGTAGAACTTTTACCTACCATGAGCCAGCTTTCTAGAGTATTTGATTCCACATGCCTGTCATGGGGAGCCTTTTGATTTGTTTAATCTAGCTGTAGCACAGACTGTGCACACTCATCTAGGGTGGCTTGAAATGGCCTATCTCCCGTTCACATAGAAATCAGGTGAGGTAGGATGAGGACACTCTCTAGTGTCCAGCAGCTACAAATAGCTGGCCACTATTCATGCTATGTGCCTGGTGTCCTGAGAGCCATCCCTAGTGGAAAGGCTCTAGTTGTATTCTATACCCAAGACCTGTGACTCTTATCAGGAAGGACTCTGTGGGGAAGTCAGAGCATTCAAACTTCATCAACACCAGGGCTCTACTCTAAGTGACTTTCAATCATGATAGAGAAGAACACCTCATGCTGGGAAGTAGCAATGCCAGGCAGACAACATGTCCTAGTCTGGTCTTGGGGACACTGGCAATTAGGTAGATCTTTGATTCTGGTTCCTTATTAGCCATCTCTGAGACTTTATGCAATGAGAACCCTAAGGTGGACCATATTACTCCACCCTAGACTTACATTCCAAGCATCCCTTATAGCTGGTCAACTTAGCTTGTCCTGTTTCCTAACACCAGCAGTGAGAATTTCTCAGGTGACAATAATGTTTATATATGTAAACAAGTGTTTAAATAGGAGAAGACAAGAACAACCACAAACACAGGGAGGAATTTTCTCGGTATTTGCACACAACGCTTTTCCTTTCTTAGGTACACAAGTTGTGTGGAGGCTGAAAGAGCCCTGGCTGTTTCAGGGGCAGAGGCTCACCAAGGTTACCTGTCTTGCTCTGATCATAGCCTCTGATGGCAGAGTAGCAATCACCCTACAGAACCTTGGGAAGACCCCTGTGGCTGGTGACTTGAAGCTGCCCCTTCCTGTAACCAACAAGTAGACTCTTCATCCCTACGAACCCGATAGCTTGGCTTAAGAAAACTAATTACCACGTACTTGTGGTAGGCTCCTCACTGATCCACTCTCACAATCCACACTTGACACCTCTGTTTCTAGCTTCATGTTTAATATATCAGAAGCAATAAGATTATGTGAGAGAAGAAATATCCCCTCTTCTTGGATGTTTTAAGGTCCAAGACAATTTTTTCTCTAATTAACACACTTCAGGACATAGGAATCAGGGTGGGAAATTGACTTTTCTATCCCTTTAGATGTTTGTGTAAAGCCTTAAGGACAGGGAATGTAATGCAGGCATCCCCCAACACAAACACACACACACACACACACACACAAACACACACACACACACACAAACGCACACACCATGAGATCAGGAAGCTAGTAGGTGTACTCAATGGCAAATGGTTTTAATCCACCTCCAGCATTTGGACATTAGCCAGTATATCAAGGTCTTCCCACCAGACCCTTGTTATCTGTGGATGGTAGGGTGGTTTGCAGAACCTCCATAGGTACTGAGAGTCTCAAGTTAAGGCTCTCTCTTTCTTCCATAAATGCCTGAGTGGGGGCAGGGAGGAGGAAGGGGAGCTAGAGACTTGATAACATCTTTAGAAACCAAGTAAGGAGCCATTAGGGGGGCTGGCAGTAAATAAATGCATTTTCCACCCAGTGTCTCTGTGACCATCAGGAGAAACACGTGACTAGGAAAATGTAATGAAAGCAATTGTAACTCTGGGTAGAGAGGTAATTACAGTCCGTGGCTGCCTGACTGATGAAAATTACCCAGCTTATAATAAATCGCCACACAGCTAAGTCTTTTCTGAAGCCCTTTGTATGATTTGTGTTTGTGCACTTACTTAAAACATCAGGGAACAATTTATAAACATGAGTCTTTTTGGACAGTGCCAGGACCGGCATTTACGATTAGAGAGCCTGCCTGTTGAAGACTTTCTGATTTATAGAGGACAGATCATATTTTCCCGACACTCTCATGGTCAATTACAAACCTGCATGGCACATTTGGTAACATAAAAGCAAATTTGATCATTTTCTTCTTTCTTGTTTTTTTTTTTTTCTGTATGTTTGTGAGCACATGGCATGCCAAGTGAATGTTTTCTTTCAGGTTGGTGGAGAACCAGGTTTCAGAGACATTTCAGTATACTGATGGAACTGTCACTACTACACCTCGCTCATCTTCCTGTAGCATACAAACTGGCAACCTCCTTATAGAAATAAGGGGCTATGAGGTGAGTGCTTGAGTCCTCAAGCCTCTGTCATAGGAATGTTCAAGAAGGTTGAATGACTTTGGGGTGGCCTCTCAGACACCGAGAATGGATGTGAGACACAGGGAGTGGAGGACTAGAACTCATAGGGTACAGGTTCCAAGCATGTTTGTGCAATGACCAGCCTGTGACAGTGGGGCAGTCATCTATGTTCTGAGTTCTGGTTCTCTCATAGTGGGTGTGGAGTGTTTTCTTTTGGAAAAAAGGTCACTGGTACCACTTGTATTGCAACTTAGCATTATCAACCCTCTCTGAACAACAGGATACAGGCATGGAGACAGATGTTGTTCAACTCCTGATTATTGAGGCATTCAAGGGATGCTTTTAAAAACCGTAAATTTACTTTCTTTTGGCTGTGTCATTTGTTACTTGTAGCCATTACTTCTTAGACTGGTTAAAGTTTTGCCAACTTAACACAAGTAAGGGCTATGGGGGAAGAGGGAAAGTCAACTGAGAAACTGTCTTCATCAGACTGACCTGTAGGCATGTCTGTGGGGCATTTTCTTGATTAGGGATTTATCCATCCCATTGTGGGTGGTGCCATCCCTGGGCAGGCAGTCCTGGATTGTATAAGAAAGCAGGCTGAGCAAGTCCTGGTGAGCAATCCAGTAAGCAGCATTCCTCCATTGTCTTTCTGACAGTTCCTGCCTAGAGTCATGTTCTAATCCTGCTTGAGTTCCTGCTGACTCTCCATCAGTGACAGATGGTGACTGGAACATGTAAGCAAACGAACCCTTTCCTTCCCAAATTACTTTTGGTTATGGTTTTTATCACAGCAACAGACAGCAAACTAGAACATCACTATGTTCCTTGGGCCATATTCCTTTATTAGATTGCCAACCTTTCCAAAACTCTTTCCTTTTTTTGAAACAGTATCTCAGGTGTAACAGGCTGCCTTGAACTTGCCTTGTAGCAGAGGTCAAACATGAGCTCCTAATCCTCTTGTCTCTAACTCCCCAAAGCTGGATTTCTGGTCCATGCCGCCCCACTGTTTTCTTCTTTGCACTTTTATTTCCCAGAAAGAGAAAGCAGAAAGTTGTGTCTGAAAAACCTTAGAAAAAGTGTTCCTAGAGAAAGTGGAACACAGTAGCTTTTCAGCTGTTCTTGGTTGAGTAGTGTTGGGACTCTCTGTAGGTTTGTCTTATGTTTACTGCTCACATGTACTTGCTCAAGGTTTCCTTTCATTCCCATCTCCATTTAGATTCAGATCTGGAGGTGCTACTGACACTGGACATCTTTATCACACAAGTAAGTGCCTCCAGGAATCTTCCCTCTTCTCAGGTCTCTGTGGGGAGGGGCACCAACATTATGTTTGCTCATGGAAAGAAAGTAATCTGTGTTTAAAGTACTCTTTCCACAATTGTCTTAAGGGATCTTTTGCTCTAAGAAACACCATGACCAAAAGCAATTCAGGGAGGAAAGGGTAGATTTCATCTTCTCATTTTACACCACAATCCATTGCTTAGGGAATCCAGGGCAGGAACTCAATGCAGGAGCTGATGGGGAAGCTATGGAGGGGAACTGCTTCCTGGGTGCTCTGCATGGATTGCCTATCCTGCTCTCTTACAGTATCCAGGACCACCAACCACAGGATGGCACTGCCATAGACAGTTGGGCTCTCCTACATCAATCATTAACCAAGAAAATGCACCACAGGCTTGCCCATATCCCAGTCTGGTGGGAACATTTTCTCAATGGAAATTTTCTCTTCCCAAATGACTCTAGCATATATCAAGTTGACATAAAACTAGCTAGCACAATAATCAAAATGGTCCATTAACAACCTTTACTAAACAAAAGCTACTTCTTGAGTTGCTTTCTTCTTTCATTCCCAACTTTTATAAGAGCCCTGAATTGAATGGTTTTAGTGATTGTGAGAAAAGAAAAGGAAAGAAAAGAAAAGAAAAGAAAAGAAAAGAAAAGAAGAAACAAACAAAAGTAACCAGGTTATAGAGAGTAGTGTGGACTAAAGGACAATTCAGAGTATTGCCACCCAAAGAGCATAGCATTTATTTTAAATTTCATTGTACTTGAGCCCCATAAGCCAAATTCATCTCCCTGTCCTGTGCTGTGACAGAATCTGACAGTTAGTAGTAATGATGTGTGAGTCAGCTTTCATAAAAATCAACCTCGTAAGAGAGAAGGTTATGTATGTGTGTCTCACAGTTTCAGGTGATTTAGTCCATGGTCTGTGGTTAAAGGTCACATCATGGGCACCATGGTAGAGGTGCATTATGGGGATCATGGTAGGGGCATATCATGGGTAACAAATCAGGGAACATCATAGACATCATACTAAAGGTATGTCATGGACTTCAAAGCAGAGACATATCCTGGACATCATGATAGAGTCATGTGGTAAGGACATAATGGTAGGGTCATATCAAAGATATCATGGTAGAGGCACATCATGAGTATCATGGTAGGGGCATACATTAGCATCATAGTAGGGACACATCACAGACATCATGAGAGGGACACATTATGAATATCGTGGTAGGGGCATATCCTGGGCATTGATAGGAACATGTCATGGTGGGAGAACTTGCACAGAAGAAGCTGATTACCTGCCCATGGCCAGGAAGCAAAAGAGAGACTATGACCTAAGACCTCTCAACAGACCATGCTACTAAAAGGTTCCACCTCCTGTCAATAGTACTAAGAAGGGACCAAGTCTTTAAGACATGAGCCTTTGGAGGACTTTGTAGGGCCAAACTCTATCAGTCTTTTACGTAAGTTGTGAAGTCCAGGCTTAGCACACCTACTATTTTGTCAACTAACTACTAATGCTTGGGCTTTGTTGTTATTTTCTTAATATTCTACAAGATGATTTAGATCTAGGACATAACTTGTTGAATTTTTTAAAACTTGGCCATTGAAGTTCTCAGCAGGTATGATCTCCCACATTGAGGATGTTTGGCACAGAAGTCATGCAGCTGGAGAATATTTCTCTGAGAGAAGGCCTTTAGAACTGGATGCATCATAAGAGAAGCATAGTATTGTCAGTCTGATGTGCTGCTAAATTGTCACACCATTTTGCATCTTACTAGATTGACTAGAGAAGCTGTTTCTATAGAAGCATTGGGTATTTTAAGTTACCGTCTTTCGATTGTTTTGTGAATCAGTAGAAGAGAAGAGCTTGAAGATGCCAGACACAAAGTTCTGATAAAGAGCTAGAGATATTTATTACCCTGATTTGATCAGTACATAGCATATATATTCATATTGAAATATCATGGTGTACCCTATAAATATGTATAATTATTTCATATTATACAAAAACATAAAGCCATGTGTAACAAGATGGAACTGTTCACTATCTTGATTTAACCATCATACATCATTTACGTGTATGAAATTGTCATACTGTACCCCATAAATTTGTACAACTAAAATAATAATTTTTCCAAAGTCATAACTATTGGCTATTATCATTTAAAAATATCTTTTTTAACTTACTTGGTAAGAAGGCATTTTACTGCTTGTGTTTGCATGTCATTGGCCCCTGGTTAAACCAAACACCTGCCTCACATCAGAAAACTGACCTGAGATGCTTTGATTACAAGGAGTCTGCAGGGTGACCATCCTAGGGACCCACAAGAAAGACTGAGCAAGCACTATCAAGCCAGGGACAGGATGGTGTAACCTGGGTGATCTTGAGAGTTCCCTGAATACTTTGTAGCCCCAAGGTAGACGAGTACCAGGAGGAAGGGTTTCTGCCTAGAGGGACACAAACAAGGAGAGATGACTGGCTTTGAAGGGGGGGCTTCGAGAAAGACCCTGGAGCAGAGCATCAGCAGCCAAGTCTTCCTCCAGCTCGCACTGTGCTGGACATCCCACGGTGCCCTCTACTTACAATGCTGCTTTATGTGGATGGGCAGGAGATCTGGAGTTGAAGAAATCAATGAATTCCTATTTCAATTCTCACTCATGGCTTATACTCATTGTTTTCTATGCCCACAAACCCCCTTTTTATTTTGCAAAGAGCTGTTTCCATTTCAAAGACATTAACTCTTCATTACATAGTAAAACATTTTCTCCCATTCGCCACTTGCCTTTTGGTTTCATGGTTTCATTTTTGTGATATATAGACCTTTCTAATTTTTATACGGTTCAATCTTTCCATCTTTTCCCTGTTGCTTGTCTGTTCAATAAATCTCCTCAATACCCAGATCAGAGAATGCTTATTCCTATGTCTTTCCCATCAGATTCTTTTCGGTTTTATTTCTTCCATTTGCCTCTTTCGTCCATCTGGAAGGTATTTGGGCTTAGAGCATGGGGCAGAGCTCTAACTTACGTTTTTTTCTAAGAAGATCCCTTTCTCTCACTCTGACGGGTGTGGATTTTATTTAGAAGCTGATGGGGAGTCTCTGAAGAAAGCTGAACAGGGCAGGGATGTGGTGAGGTTCGCTCTAAAGGTGGGCTGCTGCCTGTGGCACCTGGAGGTGCATACAGATGGATTTTGGCTGTGACTGTCCTGAAGTTCCTACCGTAATCCTTATGGCATCCTCACCATCCTGGAAGGTTGCCTTTGGTTTTCTCAGGTTAAAGAAGATCCACAGACACTTCAGGAACTCATCAGGGAAATGCATCAAGAGTTTACCCCAATTCAGCACTTGCCAGAAGCTGGCCGGAGACATTTGATGTGTGTAAGAGACCGCCAGGGTTCTTGTTAAACACCCATTCATCTGCATTCTTTAAGCTCAGGCCTGATATTGAGTTAGCTCTTCAGAAAGCCATGTGTCTGGTCCATATTACCTCGGTCCCCTCCAGAACTGCCTCTCTCCATTAAGATTTAATGCCTTTCCCTAGCTTTTATCTAAGGGGTGTGCATGAAACATCCATTTTGAGAATCTTTCTGTATTTTTCATTAAAACACATGGCGGCCAAGGCTTGACTTTTCTTTGTTTGAAGTAAATATTTTGCATGGTTTTTAAAGTTAAAAGAAAAAAATTTTTTGAGAGCAGATCTTACTAGCTGTTGCAGCTGTTGATGACTTTGAACTCACTGTGTAGACCAGGCTGGTCTCAAACTCACAGGGAGCTGATTGCCTCTCCCTTATGTGTGCTATTAAAGGCAATTCTCAAATTCATCTGGAACAACAAAAAACCCAGGATAGCTAAAACTATTCTCAGCAACAAGAGAAATTCTGGGGGAATCAGTATCCCTGACCTCAAGCAATACTACAGAGCAATAGTATTAAAAACTGCATGGTATTGGTACAGTGACAGGCAGGCAGATCAATGGAACAAGGATTGAAGATCCAGAAATGAACCCACACACCTATGGCCACTTGATCCTCGACAAAGGGGCTGAAAACATCCAATGGAAAAAAGATAGCCTTTTCAACAAATGGTGCTGGTTCAACTGGAGGTCAGCTTGCAGAAGAATTCGAATTGATCCATCCTTGTCTCCTTGTACTAAGCTCAAATCCAAATGGATCAAGGACCTCCACATAAAGCCAGATACTCTGAAGCTAAGAGAAAAGAAACTGGGGAAGACCCTTGAGGACATCGGTACAGGGAGAAAGTTTCTGAACAGAACACCAATAGCATATGCTCTAAGATCAAGAATTGACAAATGGGACCTCATAAAATTACAAAGTTTCTGTAAGGCAAAGGACACCATCAAAAGGACAAATCGGCAACCAACAAATTGGGAAAAGATCTTCACCAATCCTACATCAGATAGAGGGCTAATATCCAATATATATAAAGAACTCAAGAAGTTAGACTCCAGAAAACCAAACAACCCTATTAAAAAATGGGGTACAGAGTTAAACAAAGAATTCTCACCTGAAGAATTTCGGATGGCGGAGAAACAGCTTAAAAAATGCTCAACTTCATTAGTCATTAGGGAAATGCAAATCAAAACAACCCTGAGATTTCACCTTACACCAGTCAGAATGGCTAAGATTAAAAATTCAGGAGACAGCAGGTGTTGGCGAGGATGTGGAGAAAGAGGAACACTTGTCCACTGCTGGTGGGGTTGCAAATTGGTACAACCACTCTGGAAATCAGTCTGGCGGTTCCTCAGAAAACTGGGCACCTCACTTCCAGAAGATCCTGTTATACCACTCCTGGGCATATACCCAGAGGATTCCCCACCATGTAATAAGGATACATGTTCTACTATGTTCATAGCAGCCCTATTTATAATTGCCAGAAGTTGGAAAGAACCCAGGTATCCCTCAACAGAAGAGTGGATGCAAAAAATGTGGTATATCTACACAATGGAGTACTATTCAGCCATTAGAAACAATGAATTCATGAAATTCTTAGGCAAATGGATGGAGCTGGAGAACATCATACTAAGTGAGGTAACCCAGACTCAAAAGATGAATCATGGTATGCACTCACTAATAAGTGGATATTAACCTAGAAAACTGGAATACCTAAAACATAATCCACACATCAAATGAGGTACAAGAAGAAAGGAGGAGTGGCCCCTTGTTCTGGAAAGACTCAGTGAAGCAGTATAGAACAAAATCAGAACAGGGAAGTGGGAAGGGTTGGGTGGGAAAGCAGGGGGAGGGAAGGGGACTGATGGGACTTTCGGGGAGTGGGGGTCCAGAAAAGGGGAAATCATTTGAAATGTAAATAAATATATCAATAAATTAAAAACAAACAAACAAAAAAAAATAAAGGCATGTGCCACAATGTCTGTCCTTAAGGTTAAAATTTGTGTCAAATTTTTCTTGTGAATTATGAGCAAATCAATGACTAAAAAACTTTCAGAAAGAAGTCTGGGGCCTTGTCTGAGTTCAGATTTCTGGAGGATATAGCAGTAGACTGAATGATGTAAAGAACAAGAATTACAGTTGTGACGGCTGGTGAGTCCAAGGTTAAGGTGGATCTCAGCATCTGGCATGGGTCCTGGTTTGCCCATGGGTGCCTTATCTTATTTCTTCCTAAGGAATTACCCCTCAGTATATTTTAAAGCAAATGTCAATCTCATTCATGAGATCTGTATTCCATAATATGATCCTTCCCCAAGACCTCACTTTTTTGATATAATACCATGAAGGATTAGAATTCCAACACAAGAATTTGGGATACACAATCATTTATTTCATAGTGTATCCTTTAAGATACACCTGATTAAGGATTCTAGAATTTATCTGGTGACTGATAAGGGCTGTAAGATATGGTAGCCATGCTGTCTACCTGGCTACCTTCTTTGATCTCTGCCAGCAGGGGGGGGTGGGGGGAGGTTGGGGGGTGTCAATCAATGCCTCAAACACATGAGCCAGTGTGGTGACATGTCACACCCAAACCACACACTGGAGAGTCAAGAATCAGATAGATCTGTGTCATTGCTCAGTTGGTAGAGCACCTGCCTAACATGTAGAAAACCCAGAATTGGATTTGATCCTCAGCATTGCATAAAACAAACATGTTAGCAGATGCCTATAATTCCAGCCTTTGAGAGCTAGAAGCAGAATAATTTGAAGTTCAAGGTCATTCTTGGCTACAAAGTAAGTTGGAGGGCAGCTAGCCTGGGCTATATGAGACTGTCTTAAAGACCCAACAAAGCAAAACCAACACAATGGAATATTGGTAAGTGACAGGGTTGAGGTAGGGCCGCTAGAGCCACTTAAGTAAAAGATGAGGTTTTAAAAGGTCTAAGCAAACAGATGTTCACTCTGAGTCTGAAAAAAAGATCGGCCCAACCCATGCTAGCCTAGGTGGAGCCACCACCCCATTCCTGTAGCACTCATCATCTTTGCATCCATTGCTTTGCAGGTGATGGACCTAGACTCAGGATGTGCTTGTAGTGAGGGAAGGGGCTCTAGGGAGTAGCTAGTGCTTCAGCAAGGCTGGGCCTGTCGGGGGTCAGGCGGCAGTTATGGAGATGGAGAACAGGCCTCCTGCAAGTTTCTCCACTGCCAAGATAGTGGGAGGAACCTCTTGGAAAGATATGAAAGCTAAAATGTACAGCACTGGGAAGTGCTTGGAAGCCATAAACAAGAACTTCTACAGACTTCTTCCCTGATTGGAAAAGTGCTTACCTCCTTGGCATCCCAACACTCGGATGCAAACATAAAATACAAGTTGTGGGTGGGAAAGAAAATGAGGTGGCATCCGTTCTAACTCTTGATTTTGCATCATCTTCTTTAGTGCAGTGACAGTATGCACTTTAGGGAGGGAGTCCCCGCTCAGAGGGGTCTTGCAAGGCTTTGAGAGGAAAGATGTAGCCCTAGCAGCAGTTTGAGGCAGGGTACTGATTACTGTCCCCTTTCTCCTGTCCTGTAAAGACCACTGAGTTGAGTGTTCAGTGGACCAGACAAAGCAGTATTAAGTGAAGGTGCTTCTGTATGGTCGCTTCAAGGAGCTGTCAGGTTGCTCAACTTTCTTGTTTGTATAGACAGGATATTCCCTGAAGTGTAAAGAATCTGGGGCTCCTAGCTCCTCCATGTTGTGGAGAAGGCCTCCACTGTACTATTTTAGGTTATTATAGTGTTTATCCCTCAAATACTTAGGGAAATGAAAGTGTCTCCTGTGGACTTAGGAACTTCTCAAGTGGCTTTACCACCATCCCTAACTCCAGTTTAGATGATCCAACCCTTCTTCTAGCTTCTGTGGGAACTATATACATTTGGTGTATATACTACATACAGGCAAAACACCCATACACATAAAGTAAAATGACATTAAATAAAATGATGATTTTATTTTATGTGTTTCCACCTCCTACATGGCTGCTCAGAACCGCCTGTATGCAATCCAGTTCCAGAGGACCCGAGGTCCTCTTATATGTCTGTGGTGCCCGTGTACTCAAGTATGCTCACACACAAGCACATCGATAAAAATAAATTAGTACGTCATTGCTATTAAAGGAATATTAGTATTTTAAATCACTATAATCAGTATTATAGTAATGTAAATATAAATTTTAAATAAAAGTATTTTAAACAAATACTTTGTTTTTCAAGGAACACAATGATGCAAGCACCTTTAATATTGAGACAATTATGAAGAAAGGAATGGGAGAAAGTTATTTTTATTGACTGAGAAAACAACTGAAATCAACACATATGCGTGCGCGCGTGCGCACACACACACACACACACACACACACACACACTTTTTGCAATGTTGTCTTGGTCTTTCAAAATTGCCATCCTAGGAGTAAAAGGGAACATAAAGGCACAAGGAAAATTCCAGGGCCTGAGCATTTTGCCTCACTTCCCACTCTAGGCCAACATAAGTCTGACTGCAATCCCAACATGTATGGTTTCAGCATTGAATGTGGGACAGGAGGCCACACAGACAGAACTTAGTTTCATGACTTCCGTTTGAGTCATGCTCTCCTGTCACAGGTAACTTAATTCAGTCCGCTTAGCAGAACCTTCAAAGCTGCACAGCTGAATTCTTTTCCCTTCTTCCCACTGTGGCTGATTATAAAACAACAGCCTGGACCAGGTGTTGGAGTCTGGGAGGAGAGGTGTCCTGTTTAAAGGGCTCTTTTAAGTCTCCCGTTATCATGGGGGCTGTTGACCTTGTGACTCACCCCCAACTTGGCACAGAAGGGACTCTTCCGTGGCTCTGGGGTAGCACACCTGATTGCAGTGCGGATTTGGCACCAAGGCTCCCAAACAGATGCACAGGCTCCGCCTCGCATTTGGCAAGTAGCCCAGTGTCTTGCTTTGATGTGTTTCCTTTCATTCAACTGGAGGCTTGCTGGGGCTGGTCAGGGCAACCTGTTAGCTACCTTCTGACCCTTGCCGTGGGTCCCAGCAAACTGGAAAGCTCTTTCTCTTTTGATTCCCAGGCTATTACAAAAGTCCCAGGTCCATTTAGGTATCTCATATTTAAATATGCCTTTCCCTTCCTCTCCTCTCCTCCTGTCTGTCTCCTTCCGTTCCCTGTCTCCCCTCTCTCTTTTTCATCTCTTTTAAACACCATCAGGGAGCCAACCTGTCCATCCTTCCTGTATCCCAAGTGTCTTGGGTATCTCCCTCTCTCTTCTCTCTCCTTTGACTCGGAACATCCTGCCTTTTGCATGTCACTTTGTTCTTTTCTTGCCCCCTCCATCATCTTAAACTGTAATTCTTTCATTGTTGCTTTGAAATTGACATTATTGAGTCTCAGGATGTCAATCTCATTGTCAAGACCCTTTTTAAAAAAAAAACTTACAAATTCATGTTTAACATCTTTGCTGTTGACAATGGCTCTTTGTCAGGATGGGAAATGGGAAAAGCCAGTAGGAAGGGAAAATAGGAGTGGGATTATTTAGGTAATATGCTATGCCCAGAGACTCTCCTGGGCCATGTTAATTAATTACTTTTGTAAAAGAAAATAATTTGTAGGATTAAATTAAATGTGTAGGCTTAAATATATTTGTAGCATTAAATTAAATAAATGTGTAGGATTCCCATCATGTCTAGCTAACAAGATGAGACACACAGAGATGGATGGTCCCAAAAGCACAGGCCTGTAGCTACTGTAGTTACTCAGTTGCTGCACACGGACATTACTTCCTATCTTCCCACATTTGCAGCCTGCTTTGTCCATGTTCCTTGCTAGGCCATAAATGGAATCCCAGAGATGCCCAGAGCCTTTCTGGCTACTTTTCTTTGGGTGATAATGATCACATAACTCAGGTTGGGTTCTTTCCTCTTTCTGCTTGAGCTTGAGCTGTGGCGTTAGCTGGGCAGTAGCTAAGTCAGTCAGCTCACTGACTCTCCTGCTCCATACCACCAGTGCCAACTCTCCTGTCTGCCGCAAGTGGCAAGAGCCAAGGCCAGTTCTCCCATTCTCACTGGTTCTGTATGGCCCCTTCTACCCCCTATCTCATGTTTGCTTGACCAGGTCAGCTTTGGGGTGGGGGTAGCAGGGACAGACTGAAGAAAAACAAATCCAAAGATTCATGAACAGAAAAGTTGGGATTGGGTGAGCCGCGGAAGCTGATGGACAGACACCGGCAGCTCAACGAGTCCTCCTGCTTGTCGTATACAGCTGAACAAGAAGGCTGGTTAGTACAAATGAAGTGGACATGGGTTAGATAATCTTCATAGGGAGATTCTATGGGGAGGGGGGGGAGGAACAGTTTTAGGCTTTAGTTATCTAGGAGGGGGAAGCTATGGTTGATAGTTTTTATGCAAATCAAGTTCAGCTAAAGACCAATCCTTTCTAAGGTTTGTACTTGAACCAGAGAAAGGCTTTGCTCTTCCCACAGGCCTGAGACATTGCTGCTCTTGACACGGCTGTGCTCATGTCAATAATACATACTCATTTGGGCTTTGTCCATTCCCTATGCAGGTCCGAGATGGGTAAGTTGAGGTAAGCCCAGAGGAGTGCATGTCTCATGGGGTGGTGCTGCTGAACCTGGCATGTGTGTTCTGTCTGAGATACAAGGAACATTTACTACGTCTTTAAAAGCAACAATTTATTTATTTGTTTTAATGGATGTGCTTGTGTGTGAACCTACTGGAACACATGGGCACCACATACATACAGGAGGACCTCAGCTTCCCGGGATCTGGACTACAGGTGGTTGTGAGCAGCCATGTGGCAGATGGAGGCCAAACTCAGATCTCTGCATGAGCACTAAGCCCTCATAGTTGCCAAACCAACACCACTCCAGCCCCTTCACATGTTTTTTGTTTGTTTGTTTCTTACTGTGCACATTTTGGTTTCTTCAGAGATATCCTCCTACACCCTCCCTCATCTGCACCCTACTTCTAAGTTTTCCACCATAGTTCCACGGACTAGGAAGGAGCTCCTTGTCCTGGCTTCTGCTCAACCCTCACTGGACTCACCTTGCTGCTTAAGGGTTTTTAGGTACAGTCAACATTTTTTGCTTTATTATCTATATATTTATTTACTTATTTATTTGCTTGCTCTTCTCTTTGTTTATGTATTTCTTTTTATTTTATGTGCATTGGTGTTTTGCCTGCATGTATGCCCCTACAAGGGTGCTAAAATCTCCTGGAGCTGGAGTTACAGGCAGCTGTAAGCTGCTATGTGGATGCTAGGAATTGAACTTGGGTCCTCTGGAAGAATAGACGGTATTCTTAAGCACTGAGTCTAGATGCGGCTAGTTTTACAAGTCCTGGCTAGGTCAGAAGGTGTGAGCCTCGCTGAAGGTAGCAGGTGTGCATTCCTTGGCCAAACTGTGAGATTGCAGGCTGTCCCCAGTTCAGCTCTTCTTGCTCTTTTGCCTGCACAAGGACCCCACTTACAGTTCCTCTTCTGGGTGAAGAACTTACTCAGCCTGGTGTTCCCTAAATCTGTGGATGATAAGCTCAAGTGTCTGAATTATAGAATATGGATGAACACAGAGGGGAGGCAGCCTATGTCTCTTCTTTGGGCAAGAAAACAGACACAGTGTCCTTTTGAAAACAATTTGGATGCTCGATACTCTTCCTCTATAACCTCGTGGCCAGTCACAAGGCAAGGCAGACCTGGTGCCTATGGACCACTGACTACGTAATGGAGTGAGGTGGGGCCATGATTGGTGCCTCTCTTAATGACCTGTCCTTCTCTGCTGAGATAACAGGAAAATATTTCTTGGTTATTGATTGTCTCCAAACCAGTTGCTTATCCTAACTTCTGAAAGACTGCTCTCCAGGAAAAATCTTACGATTTCAAGTCTCAATGGAGGTGACACCACAAACCTTCATGTGGGCTTCTCTTCTCCCCACTGTCCTTCCTCTTTATTCCTCTCACCTGTCCCTGGCATGTGCTTCTTACCTCACAGGAGGACATATCTTCCCTCAGCCCCTGCTTCTGCAGGAGCCACATGAACGTTCAAATTGCTGCTGCCTGCTGTGTAGAAGGCAATGCAGACCCCAGCCTGCCATGACTCTGGATGCTCTTTAGGGCTTAACTTCAGCTGCAGGGAGATATGGAAGCAAGGAGACCTCTCCCAAGGCTGATCTTAGGCAGTCTTTAGATTTCTTTCCATAGTATTTTCTCTAGTGAGCAGATATGCCACTCGGGATTTGCGTTATCATGCAGAGATGGAAAGGCGAACTTTTCTTGAAAAGATATAACAGCTGACATTTGAAAATGCAGCGATTCCAGAGACAGATGGTGTCTCCTTTCCTCACATACTCATCTTAGATCCCAGGATGCCATGGGCTAAGCAGAGAAAGGGCCACTGAGGATGGAACACTCTTTGTTCTTTGGCTTTATGAGCATACCTGTTTTATTTTTTAAACATCTGATGCTTTCCAGCATTCTTTTCTACAGATCATGTCTTATATCACCACAAGAGAGTCACAAGGATACAAGAAGCCCTGAGTGCTCAAGGTTAACTTCACACTGAAGCAGATATTAGAGTGTGCATGCATGCATTCTACACACACACACACACACACACACACACACACACACACACACACACACTCACCCTCTAAGATAAGTATTCTCTTATTAAAAGTAGTTGGAACTCTCCAGGGAAATTAACTGTTGTTATAAAGGGGGGGGGGGCGGGATGCCATTGGCCTTGGCCTCAAGATAAGCATCAGCCATCGGAGATTTGAATTGCGCAGGGAGGAACGCTTTTTCCTCTGGGAGTAGTTAAATCCTGGCAGTTTTGGCACCCCGCCCAGAGGAACTATCTCCTTCTGCCTCAAGCTGGGGCCCTGCACAGAGTCTGGGTGCTCCTTCTCAGCCTTGGACATGATGTTTTGATTAAGTACAAACAAGAAGGCAGAGCTATTATCTAAGGAATTTGGGGGCGATCTCCAGTATCATAGTGGGAATTCTGGCCTCCACGGGGGCTCCCTCATCCCTTGATTTGTTCGTGTCAGTATCTCATTAAGTGATGAGTGGAGAGCCAGCTTGTGTCAGGCAGAGAATCATCTAATTGAGTGCATGTGATGGGATGGGGCTCACGGATTCTGTGGTTCTCTCAAGGTGTGGATAGAGAAGAAACGAAATGGATGAATATTGGTGGCAAACCAAGGAAACTCATGGGACAGGCCAGAGATGGGGGACGTCCTGGTCACCATTTCCTAATGAAATGAGTTTAAATTCAAGGGCACAAACATTTCAGTTTTAAGTTTTATTTTTTTGAAGATCAGGATGACCGAGCTTAAGTAGCAGGTATATTGGATTGGCCTGGGATACCCTTTGGTTCTGTCTATGGAGTCAGCTAGTCCTGGACCCCCAAATACTTCAAGTGGTGGGAAGATGATTCAGTGGACAAAACACCTTGGTCTGCAAGTGTGAGGAGCTGAGTTTAAATACCCAGCACCCACATAAAAAGTTTGCAAGCCCAGTGTTGAATGATACAAGCAGGCAGACCCTGGGACCTCCCTGGTCAGCCATCCTAGTTGAAACATTAATTTCTAGTTGAGTGAGAGACCCTGTCTCAATGAATGAGGTTCAAAGAAGTAGAAGAAGGCACCTGACAGCCTCCTCTGTCTTCTGTATGCAGGTACATAGGCTTGTATACCTATGGTCATGAAATACATGTGCGTGCATGTAAGCATGCACTCACACAGAGAAAGGAAAATATCTTTTGCCTGCACCATTATTAAATGTGAACAGTTTCCTCATGGTCATTATCTCCTAAACAAATAGTATATCTAGCACTCACACTATAATAGGTAGTAACTTATTACTACCTAATTTAGAATGGTTCAGGGTTATGTGGAGAATATGCTTACGTTATAGGCAAATGCTATACTGTTTTTATCTAAGGAACTCCAGCATCTGAGGTCAGGCTTGTGGAGGTGGCCCTGGAATCAGTTCTTCACAGACACTGACAACTCTACACAGCCGTCAGCAGGGCAAGTAGCTCATGCTGATACAATGTCCAGGTTTGGATACGCACTGGGACACTGGCACAGGCAGCTCCATAAAGGTCTGCTCATGTGTGAGCTGTGAGCTCATGCCTTCACACCTCATGATCAACAGAGTGCCAGGAACACCTACTGTTACCAGTAGAAGATACTGTTTTGGTGATAACGGGTCTTTCCATTTTAAAAACAGGTTTTAAGATCCAGAGTTTTAAAACCATCTCCCATTTTTAAAAAGCTGGATTAAGTCACTCCAAAATAATAACAAATTGCTCATAAAACATCAAAATGTATCTATTAGTTATATCTAAGTTTTAGCCCCCTCACTTTATAAACTCTGAACCCAAGCTGGTATTTCCAGAGTGTGATCCTGAGAATGTTGACACATGAAATATGCAAATCAAATTTGACCTCACTATACTGACGTTGTTAAGGAGACTTCTTTCTTTACTATTAAGCTATGTCTATAATAAGCCTTTACTATTCTGAGGTGGCACTGCCATATGGTAACATACGTGCTGTGTGCCTCGCCTGTACTGAGGTGCATGTCACATGCAACAGTATACACAGGTACATTTTATTTTACTCTACATGCTTGACTAAACTTTGCAAAGAGCTCTACAATGAGAAAGCATCTCCCTTTCCCAAGATTTCAAAGAATCATTAGCATTTTTTAGCCACAGATTTGTTTAAGGTAATCATATGCATGTTTTATGCATAATGTTTTAACAAACCTGATGGATTGCAATATACTATAAACATGATGTGTGAAAAATATATCTTGGAGGGGGGACATTTTCTTGAATACAGGGGGGAGGATGAATGGGATGAGAAACTGTGGGAGGGCAGACCAGGAATGGGGCAATGACTGGACTGTAAAAAGATAAAAGTAATTATAAAAAGTACATCTTGGACTGGAGAGATGGCGCAGCAGTTCAGAGAACTGTCTGCTTTTCTAGTGAACCTGGGTTCAATTCCTAGCACTCACATAGCTAGCACTCACATAGCAGCTTTTGCCAGTCCAAAGTTCTGGTTCTTGTACTTCTGACACCCTTACACAGACGTAAATGCACCAAACCACAATTGAACATACAATAAAAATATATCATACATATAAAAGACATCAAGAGTTTTTTTCCTGCATATATGTCTGTGCCACATGTCCATGGCTAGTGCCCACAAGATCCAGGAGACGGCATTGAGTCCCCTGGAACTGGGGTTACAGAGAGCAGCAGCACAGATCTATCGACATTAAGCAGAAACACTTCGGCCAGGCAGTGGTGGCACATGTCTTTAATCCCAGCACTTGGGAGGCAGAGGCAGGCAGATTTCTGAGTTCGAGGCCAGCCTGGCCTACAGAGTGAGTTCCAGGAAAGCTAGGGCTACACAGAGAAACCTTGTCTCGAAAAACCACAAAAACAAAATAAAACAACTTAGAAGGCATTTTTGACAACGTGTCCATGGTAGTCATGATTAGTAGGTTCTTCTTAGAGTCTGTGACATTTCCCAGCCATGGACTTTAGGCTGAGTTTACAGCACCAGGCATAAATTCTGTCAAATGAAGTAGTCCTCAAGTTCAGTCAGGAAGCAATTGGTTAGCTCATTACAGTCATGCTACTGTTATCCATGTAGCTATATCCTACCTGGACGATTAATACTGCAGCCTGCAGAGCCAATAGCTGGGTAAGTCCGTTGATGATTTTTCTCCTCCTGCAGCCGGCACGGCACCATCTGATCCTGTGAAAACTAGGCATAAGGGAAGAAGATTCCAGTCCAGTTCCAAATTGATTTCTCTTTGTCCTGCAGTAATCATATGCTACACCTTTAACAGTAAGATCTTAACCATCTACTTCTGTTGGGCAGCTAGTAGCAATAGCAATAGTTCATATTGTTTGGGGTGCCTCCAGGACCTCCCAGACCAACAGCTCATAGGAAGGGGTCCCATATCTAGCACTGAGACTCTTTTGTTTTGTTTTGCTAAATGTATGTGAGTGTTTTGCCTGCCTAGGTGTCTGTGCACCACGTATGTGCTTTGCCCAAGTAGGCCAGAAGGCAGTGCTGGATTCCTTGCAACTGGAATGAAGGTGCTGGGAATTGAGCGTGGGTCCTTCGGAAGATCATCCAGTGCTCTTAATAGCTAAGGCGTTGCTCCAGTTCCAGGGACTCTGACTTTAGTTATTTGTGGCAGCAGTGAGAAGCATTATCTGCCTAATTAGCTTACAGAGAAGCAGGTTTCAGACAGTTCTCCCATGCATTCTTACTTGGTTAACCATCCTCTCTATCCCCTCAGCCCCTCTTTACCTACACCTCTCTTCCCCCCCCCAGTTCCCCCCCCCTACCCCGCCTTGTGTACTTACATAAGAACACTTGAACTTCTATCCCTGCCCTCTTAGGGATTTCCCCCCTGTGATCTCCCTTGATCCCGAATTCTCTCTTGGTTTTGGGTCTCTACAGACAGTCACTTGAACTAAAACACGCCAATTTAAATATTGAAAACTAGGATACACATATAAAAGAGAACACATGGTGTTTGTCTGGGCTTGGGTTTTATATGTGTATCTTTTCTCTAGTTCCACCCATTTTCTTGAAATTTTAAGTTTTCTTCTCTTTTCTTTTTAAGATTTATTAATTTATCACATGCAAGTACACTGTAGCTGTCTTTAGACACTCCAGAAGAGGGTGTTCAGATCTCATTACAGATGACTGTGAGCCACCATGTGGCTGTTGGGATTTGAACTCAGAACCTCTGGAAGAACAGTCGGTGTTCTTAACTGCTGAGCCATCTCTCCAGCCTTAAGTTTTCTTTATGGTTGAATAAACTTCCATCATGTTTGCATTTCATATTTTTGAACATTTTATGTTATTTTTTACTTATTCATTTTATATCCCACTCACTGTTCCCTTCCTGGTCACTGTCCCCAATCTTTCCCTCATCCTTTATCCCTTTCCCCTCTGAGCAGGTGGGGTATCCCCTGGGTATCCCCCAATCCTGGCACTTCAAGTCTCTTCCAGGTTAGGCACTTATTTTCCTGCCAGACAATGCAGCCCAGCTAGAAGAATATATCCCATGCATAGGCAACAGCTTTGGAGATAACCCCTGCTCCCGTTGTTCACATGAAGACCAAGCTGCACATCTGCTACATATGTGTGGAGACGCGTAGGTCCAGCTTGTGTATGGTCTTTGGTTGGTGGTTCAGACCCTGAGAGCCACAAGGGTCCAGGTTAGTTGACTCTGTGGTCTTCCTGTAGAGTTCCTGTCCTCTTCGGGGCCTGTATATTTCACATTTTTATTATCTATGCATTAGTTTACGGGCATCCAGGCTGATTCCATTTCCTACCAATTACAAACAGCAGGCATTGAGCATGGACACATTATGTGTGTCTGTAATGGGATATATGCTCAGGAGGGGTCAGGTGGGTCACATGTAATTCCCACGGTGGTTGCACCAGTCAGTACTCCTGACCACAGTGGAGAAGAGTTCCTCTCCTCCCATGTCTTTGCCAGCATCAGTGGTCATTTGTTTTCTTGATGATGGCTGATCCGACGTGGGTGAGAGATGATCTCAAAGTCATGTTTACTTGCATTTACTTGTTGGCTAAGGATGTTGGGCACTTTTTTTTGTTGTAGTTTGTTTGTTTTTTTTTTTTTTTTTGATTTTATTTTGTTTTGTTCATTTTGAGACGAGGTTTCTCTGTGTAGCCCTGGAACTTGCTCTGTAGGCTGGCCTTGAACTTGTAGATCTACCTGCCTCTGCCTCTCAAGTCCTGGGATTAAAGGTGTGCACTACCACCACTGCCTGGCTTGGACACTTAAAAAATGTTAATTGGCCATTAGTGTTTCTTCTTTTGAGAACTCTTTCTTCAGTTCCTCATCCTGTTTTATATTTTCAGAAATAGGTTGTCTGTTATCCCCATACTTAGGTTCTGAAGTTTTTGTGTTTCTAAATATCCTTTTATAAAATAAAATGCCCACCTTTCTGATGAGGCTTGTTTTCATGGAATTATCACCATGGTGACCCAATATAGATGCTAGTCTGCTGCCCATCACTGCCAGCTGTCTGTCTTCCTTTGTCACTTACACCCTACTTTCTACACTAGTTTGGATCACAAAGATCATAAAAGAAAAATAAATTTTAATTTCTAAAAATTTTACTTTGCTAGATTATGGAGACGACCACGATGGGGAGACTCTGTCGTTTTATAACCTTGAATAATGGGCTTGGGCACTGACATGATTCATCAAGTTTGTGGCTCCAGAGCTCTGCTGCCTTTTGTAAACCTCAGATCCCAATTGAGGATTATGGTCTGCTGCAGACTCTGGGGGTGGGGGGTTGACAAAGGGGCATTTTCAACACTTGCTTCTGTGAGTCTGGAACATTTGGTAAAAATGCGTTCATTACCTTATACTAACACCTCATAAAGTTGCCCTAGAATCCAGATCTGGCCTCTGAGAAGTTTTAGTGAAAATGGTTTCTGCAACTGAGCTGAGGTTACTAACCAGACCACCATTTGGCCTTGATCTGGTTTGGTCTGTCAGGGAGCCAGATCCTGCACAGTGGGGTCCCTTCCTCGCAGGGATGACCTGGAGTTGGCAATGGTTCCTGAGTGAGTCTCCACATTCCCAGCACCCCTTGCCTACACAGGAAGCCTCGCCATTATATGTAAGGGGGCTCTGGGTTTCTTTGAAGCCAGTCATTCACAGCTAGAAAAAGCATGTGGGCTCAACTACAAACACTACTTCATCCTTGGCACACCACTTCCAGAAGAAGGGAGCCTTGCCAGGTATTAGTCATTGTTCTGATCTAAATGAGCTCAGGAGTGACTTTGCACCTAAATTTACACTGACTGGGTCAATGGCTACTCAGGTTTTAGATAGGGGTGACTTCTCCCCTTGGTCAAGGATGCCATTCTAGATATCGATGTGGAGAGACGCATCCTTCTCCTCTGCTTTACAGATGAGGGTAATAGCGACAGAATTTAATGAGGACCAAACACAGTTCCTTGTAGGTGGTAGAGGCCCAGTTACAGGGGAGGTTGTGGCTTCTAGCGTCTACAAGTTAGAACTGCCAATTGTTTGCCTCTAGGTGTGGTACTGATGAATTTGCATGGCTAAGAAAGCTTACAAGAATAGAAACCACTGGTCCCAAATCCTACAAAAATCCCTTGGCCAAACAGGCAAGGGATAAAGTATGTGGTGGTTTGAAAGAAAATGATGCTCTCTCCCTTCCCCAAAGGCATGCTTAGTCTCCAACTGCTGAACTATTTGGAAGGATTAGGAGGCGTGGCCTTAAGCCCTCTTCTCTCCACAGGGAGGGGCGAACCAGGAAAGGGGAAAGCATTTGTAATGTAAACAAAGAATATAGAAAAAAAAAAGGAATGAGTGGGTAGACAGAAGGATGTATAGCACATTTTTAGTAAAATGTTTATGGTAATGACAAATAGTAAATCCATAGCAATGAAGACAGGGTACTGATGGAATAAGAGGAAAATTAACAATGTGACAGGAGTTCAGAAAGACCCATGTATGTGTTAGAATAATGCAGGGTACCTGTGGCAGCACAAGTCAAGGGGGGAAAGAAGGGCTTTTAGTATGTAGGGATGGGCAAGCCAGCCCCTTACAGGAAGAGTACAACTGGATGTCTATTCATACTCCAGGCAAAGCTTGGAAATGGGTAGCTTAAAGACCTAATATAAGAATAATTCCAAAGTGGTTGTACCATCTTACAACCCCACCAGCAGTGGAGGAGTGTTCCTCTTTCTCCACATCCTCTCCAACACCTGCTGTCTCCTGAGTTTTTAACCTTAGCCATTCTGACTGGTGTGAGGTGAAATCTCAGGGTTGTTTTGATCTGCATTTCCCTAATGGCTAATGATGTTGAGCATTTCTTAAGGTGCTTCTCGGCCATCTGAATTTCTTCAGGTGAAAATTCTTTGTTTAGATCTGTACCCCATTTTTTAAAAGGGTTATTCGGTTCTCTGGGGTCTAACTTCTTGAGTTCTTTGTGTATATTGGATATTAGCCCTCTATCAGATGTAGGGTTGGTGAAGATCTTTTCCCAATTTGTTGGTTGCCGTTTTATCCTTTTGACAGTGTCCTTTGTCTTACAGAAACTTTGTAATTTTAAGAGGTCCCATTTGTCAATTCTTGATCTTAGAGCAAAAGCTATTGGTTCAGGAACTTTTCCCCTGTGCCCATGTCCTCAAGGGTCTTCCCCAGTTTCTTTTCTATTTGTTTCAGTGTGTCTGGTTTTACGTGGAGGTCCTTGATCTACTTGGAGTTGAGTTTAGTACAGGAGATAAGAATGGATCAATTTGCATTCTTCTGCATGCTGACCTCCAGTTGAACCAGCACCATTTGTTGAAAAGGCTATCTTTTTTCCACTGGATGTTTTCAGCTCCTTTGTCAAAGATCAAGTGACCATAGGTGTGTGGATTCATTTCTGGGTCTTCAATTTTATTCCATTGGTCCACTTGCCTGTCACTGTGCCAATACCATGCAGTTTTTAACACTATTGCTCTGTAGTATTGCTTGAGGTCTGGGATACTGATTCCCCCAGAAGTTCTTTTACTGTTGAGAATAGTTTTAGCTATCCTGGGTTTTTTGTTATTCCAGATGAATTTAAGAATTGCTTTTTCTAACTCTGTGAAGAACTGAGTTGGGATTTTGATGGGGATTGCGTTGAATCTGTATATTGCTTTTTAGTAAAATGGCCATTTTAACTATATTAATCCTGCCAATCCACGAGCATGGAAGATTTTTCCATTTTCTGATGTCTTCTTTGATATCCTTTTTCAGAGACCTGAAGTTCTTGTCATATAGGTCTTTCACTTGTTTGGTTAGAGTCACACCAAGATACTTTATATTGTTTGTGGCTATTGTAAAGGGTGTCATTTCCCTAACTTCTTTCTCAACCTGCTTATCCTTTGAGTATAGGAAGGCAACTGATTTGCTTGAGTTGATTTTATAACCAGCCACTTTGCTGAAGTTGTTTATCAGTTGTAGGAGTTCTCTGGCAGAGGTTTTCGGTTCACTTAAGTAGACTATCATGGACATGACACTTCCAGAGGACCCTGCTATACCTCTCCTGGGCATATACCCAAAGGATTCCCCGGCATGCAATAAAGACACATGCTCCATTATGTTCATAGCAGCCTTATTTATAATAGCCAGAAGCTGGAAAGAACCCAGATGTCCCTCAATGGAGGAATGGATACAGAAAATATGGTATATTTACACAATGGAATACTACTCAGCAATTAAAAACAATGAATTCACAAAATTTTTAGGCAAATGGTTTTATCTGGAAAATATCATCCTAAGTGAGGTAATCCGATCACAAAAGAATACACGTGGAATGCAATCTCTGATAAGTGGATATTAATTAGCCCAGAAGCTCTGAATACCCAAGGTACAATTAGCATAACAAATGATTCCCATGAAGAAGTAAGGAGAGGGTCCTGATCCTGGAAAGGCTTGATCTAGCATTGGAGGGAAGTATCAGGACAGAGAAAAAGGAGAGAGGTGATTGGAGAATGGGTGGAGAGAAGAAGGCTTATGGGACATGAAATCATTTGGAATGTAAACAAAGAATATAGAAAATAAAAATATATAATAAAAAGAATAATTCTAATAAATTAAGCAGAAAAAATTGTAGAAGAAAAGTATTTATGTGTCCTATATGTTAAAAAAAAGTTACTTTTTAAAAATTTGTTTTAGCTTTTGTCTTGTTTTGTCTTATTTTGCTTTGTTTTGAGACTGGATTTCTTTTTGTATAGCCCTGGCTGTCCTGGAGTTCACTATGTAGACCAAGCTGACCTTTAAGTCACAGAGGTCTCCCCTTGCCTCTACTTTCTGGCTGTTCAGATTAAAGGTATGTGCTGCCACTGCCTGGGGAGAAACATTAACTTCTTAATTAAAACTTCCAAAGCGAAGGTACAAAACACAACCACAAAAAAAAAAAAAATGAGTCTGGGGCTGGGGAGATGGTGGACCAGACATTAGTGCTTGCCCGACAGGCATGAAGGCAAAGGCGGCATATGGACAATGTTTATTTGGTTGACAGAGGCATGAGAGTCCATTATGGTGGAAGAATGGCAGTGTAAACAGGAAGCTAGGAATCACTTCCTTAGTGGAAGTGTGAGGAAAAGCAAGCTAGCAGAAAGCAAGATAAGCAGATCGATGTCTCACTGTAGCTTTAATTTTTGATTCTGTGATTTCTATTAATTCTGAGCATTTCTTCATATGCATTTCAGCCATGTAGGTTTTCTCTGAATTGTATATCCCTAATCTGTTTCATTTGCAAGCTGGTTTTTCACTTTTTTAAATGTAAACATTTGGGAGTATTGCAGATGGTTTTCTTGGTGTTGGTGTTTCTCTTATTGTGGTTTCTTTTAGAGGTATGGCCTTGTTGGAGAAGGTGTGTCACTGGAGGTGGGCTATGAGGTTTCAAAAGCCCATGCCAGGCCTAGAGCTCCCCCCTCTCCTTCTTCCTCTCTCTCTCTCTCTTGCTCCTCCCCTCTCTTGCTCTCTCTCCCTCTCTGCTCTTTCTCAGCTACTCATCTTGTATCATGCCTGCCCGCATTCATGCTCCTCACCACAATGATAACAGACTCACTCTCTGAACGTGTAGGCAAGCCCCCAATTACATGCTTCTTTTTGTAAGAGTTACCTTGGTCATGGTGTCTTTTCATAGCAGTAGAATCCTAAGTGAAACAAGGTTAGGAGTGTTTCAGTCAGAAACAGGATGCAGGTAGACAAACACTTGCCCTGGGATCTCTTATGTCTCTGTAGGCTGACACTCCCTAGCCCCCCAACCCCCATCCAGGATCTGTGTGCTGTGAACTCTAGCAGTCAGTCACTGAGCAGAAGAGAGGCAGGGTCCTCAGAGCAAGAAGGGAGATAGGGAGAGCTAGCCAGAGGTTCAGGCATGCATAGCACACAGAGACCCTCTGTTTCAGATAGCTATCTTCTCTGAGGTAAGATGCTGGGGCTTTGGTCTGTCAAATAAAAAGAAGAATTCAGAATCAATTTTGTCTGAAGGTTGGGGTGTCACAGGGTGCTTTAGTCTTGACCCAAGTCTTCTTTTCAAAATTTTATTAGTTTTTAAACTAGTCTTTTAAATATTATTTTTAGATTTCTTTTTTGATTTTATGTGTATAAGTGTTTTGCCTTCATGTATGTCTGTATACCATGTATGTGCCTGGTGTACATAGAAGTTAGAAGAGAACATCAGATCACCTGGGATTGGAATTAGAGATGGTTGTGAGCTGCCTTATGGGTGCTGCGAATCGAACCTGCATCTTCTGCAATAATAATATAATAATAATGATGATGATGCTTTTGACCTGGAACCATCTTTCCAGTCCTTGGAGGCAGAACTTAAGGCAATAAAAAAGAAACTGAGCCCCTTCTAAGAGAGGCTTCAGTGTAAAACCAGGAGGCACCCCACCTAGGCAGAATTTCTTGGGTCCTAGCTCTTCCCAGACTACTGGATCATTGCACTGGCTCTAGATCAGGTGACAGATCCCAGTGACAAGAGCATCTAAGAACAGTGTGGGATGTATTACCATTCAGGGTAAGCTGTTGTTGGTATAGTTCCCATTATTTAAGAAGGACATAAATGACTGTAAACCAGGGTGGAGCCTGTGAAAAAGTTCTGTAATATAGAGAGAAGGACAAAACTATTGATGAAAAATGCTACTACAGCAAGCAGAAGAAACCATTCAACACGGCCTCTCTCTCCCCGCCTCGAGGAATCACAAACAAGGGAGATGCAGGATGAATAATAGGCATCTGAACTGAGGAGGAAACAGATTGAGTCTAAGTGGGAATTAAAAGAAATTAGATAAAAAAAAAGAATTGTGTGTAAGTAAACATAGTCTAATGGAAGTTAAAATTTTGTTCAAAGCAGATTCTTCCCATATGGAAATCAAATTAGGGATATACAAGACATGTTTGAAAAGCTTTCTCCAAATGCAGAGGAACAAAATAAGAATCTGGTTTTATTTTTTTTAAATCAGCTATTAGGAAAAATTTGTTTAAATGAGATGACTTTGAAAGAATACATTTTACTGATTTCTTTCTCATTACAAATGAATATGTATTCACTACTGAAATATAGAGAAGAAAAATTTTACTTCTCAGTAATATATTTTCTATACATGTAGTTTTTCTATATGCACAAACTAGTTTGGCTATACTATCTTCATATAGAACACACACATACCACACACATACACACACACATACACACACATGCACAATGGATAGATTGCATAGAATACACTCACAGATGTACAGACATACAAATGTACATTTATTGGTATATGTGTATAGCTGAGATTGGCAGCTTTTAAACAGCTCAAGCAAACCACCTGACTTTCTGGCAGAAGATACATCTCTGCTCCTTATCCTTCTTAGCTTCAGCGGGGCTTAGGTCTAGGGCAGTTCATACAGAGGCTCTGACCCTGAGCTGGCAGGGAGGATATGGTTCTAATTCTTGACCTTCAGATTCCAGTGTGAACACCGAGTCTAAAAGATAGTTAAGAGTCTTTCTTGCAAAATTTCATAAAAGCTAATTTTTTTTTCCTTCAACAGCAAAGGCAGAAAAGAAGACTTGGAAGTTGGGACTACTTGAGTAAAGACTGGGGAGTCACAGCTGGAGTTCAGGAATCTCCCAGAAAACACAGAAGCCACCAGGATTGTCTTCCCCACAGGCAACCCTAGACCAAGCCATTCATCTTTACTCCAACGTGAATGCTGCCACATGTGTAGATAGATTCACAACTTAAACAGTCTCCGGTGCTGACTGAAAGTCCTTCTATGGGGACTGAAGTGTGGCTCAGGAACAGAACGAAGACTAGGGCTCATTCACCTTCAAACCAGTTCAAGTGTCGTGTGTGGGGATTCCAAGCTGTTTAGAATTTACAGATTTCCACAGGCTCCTTCCTTTGAGTCTACAAAAGCACGTTCCCCCTCAATGGCCCTCAAATGTCCTGTCATGCTGAGGTAAAATGGAGGGAGGGAATTTAATCTGAAACTGTGCTCTTGCCTTTCCCTTCAGTGCCTCCACCTAACACATCGCAGGGCTTCCCGGTTCATTTAAAGTACATGTGGGGCCTTCACATATGAAGGGAAGAGTGCCTGAGACATAGTCTTTCCTGTGTGTCCCAGGTTAGCCTGGAAATTGTTCAGCAGCTCAACCAGGCTTCAGATTCACAGTGTATCCCACAGTTTCCAAACTCAGTCTTCCTGTTGCTTTATGTAGTTACTCTCTCTCTCTCTCTCTCTCTCTCTGTGTGTGTGTGTGTGTGTCTTTGTCTCGGTCTGTCTGTCTGTCTGATTGCTCTTCTGTTTACTGCAACCTGGCCTTTGCAGCCATTATCAGAGAATTGCCCTGGCCAGGTTCATTCCATTCCATTTTGTAGTGAATGCTCAGGATACTTGCAGGCTCTTAGTCAAGAAGCTCCAGGGTACTTCTTGGGGCTGTTGACAAGATTCTCTATCTTGTGACACTTCTGTCACGAAGATAACCATGCTTCCCTGGTTTTTCTCTTACTTATCGGATTTCTTGTCAATCTACTTTGTTTCTGATCTCCCCAACCCCCAATTAAGCTCTTAGGTTTTGGTGTCCTTAAGAGAACTCAAGACTCCTCAGTCAACACATTTTCCCTCAGACCAACCAGATAAACTCCAGAATCATTCTGCAGTGGTCTTCCCTTATCTGTGTTTAGCCACAGCCAACAAAGAAAGTAGGCATTATATAGTAAGATGGGAAGAAGAAGGGCGAGAAAGGGGGTGAACATAGAAAGCTTTCATGTTTATACATCCTACTTAGGATAATTATTATATTTGTTATTAGTTGTCAACATTTCACTGTGCTTAATTTGTAAATGAATAGATGCAGGGAAAGCCATGAGGTATACAGGAGTTGATGCTATCTGCAGTCTTAATGGTCCTCAGGTCTGCAGACATTGGTGATTTTGTGTTTGTTACTGATTGTCATTCTTTGTGGTCCACAGATCAGTGGATATTGGTGATGCTGTGTTTGCTACTGATTGTCATTTATTTGTTTAACAAGTAATTATTGAAATAAAAACAAATAAGTGGAAGGACAAACAAATTCAAATGCTGGATAATTGAAGGTACCAACAGATAAATTAAGTGTTGTGAGAGAAAAGACAGGCAGGACTTAAGCAGGGGGATCTTGTCACAGACAGGGAAGAAACTAGATGGCTCGTAAATACTCTACATCAAAGTCTTGTGTGTCAGTACACTTAAGATTCTACCAAAAAGGAAATGATTTCCCTAATCAAGTATACCACAGGTAGCACACGACTGGAGTCTCTTCATTTGGTAGTCTGAGCAAGAGGACTTTTGAGTACAAGGCCAGCCTGAACTATAAAACTCAGAGTTTAATCTAGGCTACTATAAAAAGAAAAACATATTTATACAAACACACATATGCATAAAAAATAGCAAGTTTGAGTGCAAATTTTTGATAATTGAAATTATTAAATTATAAATTCTCCATTGATAGTTGAGAAAGGTTACAAAGGGAGAAATATTCTAGTTTGCTAAGGGTGGGAGAATAAGGGTAAGAAGATATGATTCAAGTGTAATGACAAATCAGAGAGATGCTGAGAGGCCCTCCGCTCAGATGCAGGCTTTTACACAACATTCCTGCTACCACTCTAGACTGGGGTCTATAAACTATTCCTGTTTGGCCAAATCCAGCCACTGTCAAATTTTCAAAACAGTTCCCCGGCACATGGCTTTAGCATCCTTGGAAGATGTCTCTGTGGACGTTGTAGAACTGATGAGTTGCAAAGCGACCATCTGGCTCATTAAAGTTAAATATTTACAAAGTACATCTTCACAGACAAAATATTCTAGCTCCTGGGCTAACCATCTTTTTCCTCTTCTGGGTCTGGTCACGCCAAGTCTAGTTTCTGTAGTATGTTATTTCCAGAGAATATACCTTCACTCTTTGGAAGTCTGAGCTGGAGGATTTTGAGTTCAAGGTCAGCCTGAGCTAGCTATAATACTCAGATTTTAGCCTGGGCTGCTTCAAAGTAAAAACATATGCATATGAACACACACACACACACACACACACACATACATACACACACACACATTTTCTTAATGACCAGCTATGAGCAGATATAGTGGACATTCAGCAGCATATAGTTGGATTTCATGTAAACATCCATACAAGCCTCGTGGCTTTAGCTTCTGCAGCTATTAGCTGGATTTTGTACATCTAGGTTCTCATGGTGATGATCTTGGTGATGCTCTAGCGACACCTCGGTTTGACTGCCCTCAGCTTTCTGGAGTCATTTCCCATGCATTCATCTAACTTTGGCCTTACATTTGTGGCTCAGGAATCAGGGATGCTTCTTACCTCTGCTCAGCTGGGGCTGTGTTTATGTTTGTTCCTTTGCTTGTTTACTTAAGGCAACACTGATTAGCTCCATGTTTAGAGGGAGTTCCGATAGTCTGAAAGGAGTGAAGAATCAAGTAAAGCAGCAAAGAACACATTGTAAATCCTCCTGATGAAATCTGAAGGTTTGAACACATCATGGGTACTGACCATCGAAAATGGATCAAAGAAGCACAGGAGTCAACGTGAGAAAGCACCTCGGAATATGACAGCATTTCAAAAACACATCTTCTTTTCTAGGCTTTCTGTTGCAAACCACAGAATTCATTTTAGTGTCTTCAACAGATGAAGATATATACATGTGGGCTAGTCCAGACGCTGAAACATAGAGGTTTGGTGATGTGTAGCTAGGAAGGGTATGCTCGAGTTTGGGAGATTATTCAAGCACAGTGCATCCATCCTACTGTGATTTGTTGGCATTTATGATGGAAGAATTTGATGATCTTCCCCTTGTTGCTACCCCAAGAGTTCAAAATATACTTCTCAAGAGAGTGAACTTGCCTGTGTTCAGCCACTTGTCATGTTACTCTTTGCTCTAAGAACCACTGTGTGCATGCCTATCTACTGTCATACCTGACAACTGGAGCTGTATCCCAGTAGACACAATAAGAGTTTTTGTTTGTTTTTAGAGTCTGTGTCAGTGGTTCTCAGTCTTCCTAATGCTGCGACCCTTTGATATAGTTCCTTATATTGTGGTGATTCCCAACCATAAAATTATTTTCATTGCTACTTCATAACATGTTTGATACTGTAAATTTACATCAAAATGCAAACCTCTGTGGTTTCTGGTGGTCTTAGGTGACCCTTGTGAAAAGGCTGTGTGACCCTTAATGGGGTCACTACCCACCGATTGAGAACCTCTGCTCTATATTTTGAGATGTAAAACTGGGCAGGAGAGGGACTGGCTTCCGAGGGAACCAGGCCACAGCATTTTCTATGGTGACAAAGGTTATGTTGTAGTGTGCTTGAGGGAGAAAGACTGGGCATCACCCCATTAGAAATCCAGACAGAAGAGCGGGGAAAGATACAGAAAATTAAATCAGAAAAGTGATCTGCCTGGACTCAGAATGAAATGGGTGGTTATTAGTCATGAAATCTTAGGAACAAATCCATATACTTAAGGGCAAGAGATTACTCCAGATAGGATAGATGGAAATATATTTGACTCTGCAAAAGAGAGATGTTTTAATCAGAGCAAAGGATGATAAAACCTAGGGTTACTCTGAACGTGACTGGCGCACCATCTTCAGTCTGCAGGTTGCTGCTAGGGAGCACTCAGATAGAGAATAAAGGGCTAGGGAGCACTCAGGGGGAGAATCAACATTCACAAACATTCACCAAGACTTAATATCTCTGCGACATCTGAGTGTGTGATTTCCTCTATGATGAATCAGTAATTGGGCTGGGATTGGCAATTTAAAAATACTGGGCCTGTGCCACAGAGAATTGAAGAAGCGCTGCTGCTCATAAAGTACATATTATGTGTGAGCACTGGAAAAACATTGCCTGCAGTGCAACTGACAGCTAAAAATCTATATTATGTAAAATTATGTAGATTTGCATGGGGAAATGGGAAAAAAATCAGAGCAAGGAATAAAACGTATTTTGGAGACATGGACTCCACGAGGTCACTAAGTCAGGTAATATTTGTGCTCTCTAGTGGTCAGGGCCCTGTTTCCACTTTCCCAATTTACCAGCGTTGAGAAAAACTATAACATTTATTGGTAATGCAGATATGGGGAAACTCTCATGCATTGCTAGTGGAACTCTGAATTGTTATTAGCTTTTTTTTTAAGGAGGCAATTTGGCAGCATCTACTAATATAAAAATCAAGATGATGACACACTTTGACGTAGCAGTTTTTTTCCTGGGAATCTACCCTATCAATCTAAAGCCACCTTGCAGCAGTGGCCCCTCGGAGACCCTCATTGCAGCCCCTTTTGTGAATGCAAAAGGAATGAAGTGTGTGCTAGTGATGGGGAAACAGCTGAATAAATTGTGGTCCACTTACGCAAGGGAACCCTATATAGCTATTAAAAAGGATGAATTGGAGTTATATCAATTACTCTGGAAGGGTCTTTATAAGATATTGAGAGAGAAAAGCAAGACACAGAAATATTTATTATTATTATCTCATTTTTATAAAATGATCAATGACAAAATTCTGTCTTTGTACTTTTTTTTCCGTATTTGTGTTTATCTTGAAATATTATTATAAAAATAGATAAAAATAAAAGAGACAGATGCTAGTTCATGAGCATAGCTTACTGCAAATGTGTAGTGAAGGTGGGAATGGTGAAGGGATGGGAGAGCAAGGGAGAGCCTGCATGCTGAATTTATGATGCACGATGGGACTTGATTCCTGTACGTGTCCATTTCATGTGCACAGAGAAATAAGTCTACATAAAATACAAAAGCTTGCATACAAATATGAAGGCATATATAATTATCACATGGATACCCCCAAATACTTAGTGCAATTTATAAAATATACAAACGATGTTAGCCTCATACCTACCAACTTGCAGAGTTGGCCAAGATAAAATCATAATAAGTCAATCAGAAAACCAATTAGGAAATCAATAAGTAAAGGTTAATATCCTGGTAGGAAAAAAAAAAACGTTCAAAGGACATACATCACAGCTCAACGGGAGATCAGTGGAAGTCACCGACAGCCATAAGAAGAGCGTTCAACTTCATTACTATCCAAAGCCACACAAGCAGAAACGTGGAGGTGCTGGTTGCTTGTTCATGCCTGCAATATTAAGATTAGTAACTCTGGGGGAAAGAAAACGTTTTTAAGTATACTTCCAAAGAAAATTAAAGTAAAAACCAAAGTTCTGGGGAAAAGCATTCAAACATGCTTTATACGTGTGTCTGTGTTTGCTGTGTGTAGACTGACGCTTATTTGGAAACGCTATGTTCTTGCTGTCAGTATGTGGATGGGAGGAGACTTGTTCCTGTGAGAAAGGGCAGTGGCTTTCACCCTCAGCATCACTTCCAGAGGCAGGACACTGGGAGCTGCTCCCATTTTCAAGAGAAAATAATTAAAGGAAAGTCCGGAGCTGCTGCCTGCAGTGTTATGGAAGCCCGTGCCCGCAGCGAGTTCTCACGTGAAGAAGCAGAAACAGCATTTGGTAACTGTTGATGCTTGTTGACAAAGACACTGTATGCTCATAGGTGGGAAACCTGGACCCCAAATGTCCAAAGCAGCCTTGGAGCACAGGACAGGACTATGGCTGACAGTCTCATGTTTAAAACCTTTGTGCTTCTCTGTAGTCCTTATGGTAGTCTGTACTTATGAACAAGAGTTTGTTCAGTTAGATTAGAATGAAAAAAAAAAGACATTATAGAAATGTTAAAAGGCTGTAAAGATTAGCATCTCCAGGAAGTCCAGTGAGAGGAGTCTCGGGTTCCCTTCATGAGGTTGGTGGTCACCAGGCTGTGTCACTCTCTCAGCGTCAGTCTGGCGGATGAACTCTAACCTTTTGCTTTCAAAGCAGGAGAAATAATCAAAGGCAGGTCATTAGTTAATTGCTTTGAGGTTATTTCCGAAGTCCCTAGTGGGCTCTTGCAAATGATTAGTAATATCGTTATTACTTATCCAAGAGTGGGCCAGTCATTCTTGCCTCCTCAGCACTGATTCCTGGTTTTATGGACAAATGGTTCCCAACCTGGGGTTCTCTAACCTCAGAAGGTACAAAGTGGTCGGAAGCACTCTGAACTACATCATGCACATAAAAGGTGTCAGGGAATTCTCGGTTAGCCTCACAGTGCTGCACTGGCCACAAAAGCTGTCAGTGGGCCACTCCCCTCATGCCATCGACAGCGCTCACGTGATCTGTAATTAGAATCCTTTTTGGCAAATAAACATATCGAGAAAATTAATCTATTACTGAAAACCACATGTTCAGGTTTTAATGAGTCAAACACGGCAATACCTTGCTGGCTCTAAATTATTTTCACAATTGTACTTACAATTCAGTTTTAACTCACCCACTGAAAATATTTAATTCTATTTAAATAATTATTTAGAATAGTAATTTCTATCCACGGGATAGAAAGTCAGTATATTATTTCTGATGCGGTTATAGAAGATCTCTCCTAATTTAACAGCCTTTCTCCAGTTTCCAAGGGAGAGAGGCATCAGTTGCCTGGGGAAAGCAGTTGCTGCTCCAGGACCCTCTGTGGCTTGCTCTCCCCACTTCCTCTCTCCTTAGTTGGGTCGGTTTCCAAGTAGTGTGCGCCCGTAGACAGTGAGAAGTGTTCAGAGGCACAGTGCAAACCCAGAGGAGAAGGTGTGGTGGGGACCCTGATTTATCATCCTCTCCTGTAACATTCCTCTCTGTGAGGCTGTTGCCATAATCCACCTTTTTATTGGTATAGGGAGTGAAGACTTGTTTAACGTCATACATTCAGAGGCAAAGCCAGAATCTGAACTTTGGGGAGTCCGATGCATGCCCTGGTTTTAATCCATCCTTAACATCATTGCATTCCTATCTCCGAAGAAAGGAAAAGTCAGCCGGAAGGTCTGCCGAGACTTCTTTAATAAAACGACTAATCCTGGCAGTTGGCCCGGAGAGGAGATGGGAAACCCATTCGGTTTTACCTCCATGACTGATGCATATCTGAAATGGAGTTTCTTTTAAGATTCCTATATTTTTATTGTAAAGTCTTCAGAACTTACTACAAAACTTGCTATGCATTCTGGCTATTCTTGGACATCAAGGGTGTTGCCTTTTAAAGAAAGGATTTTGTTTTAGTCAATTTAGCCCAAGTTATAATAATATTTTCTCTATTCAGCTGATTGGTCAATGACAAAAAAATTACATATGCATTGGATTTGAAGGTGCTAGTCCAACAAAAGTGTGTGTGCATGCATGTATGTGGGCATGCACTTGTGCATGTTTTTCTGAAGCTGTGTGAACAGGTTATGATGCCCCAGTGACAGAAAATGCGATTGATCTTAGGAGGCATGATCTTGACAAAACAAAAGACTTCTTCCCAGGAAGCATAGGTATAAATCTCAAGCAAAACTTTTCAACAAATAAGCAAAAAAAACTAGTTAAGAAGATAAAATATGATGATGGGATGTATGTGTCCACATGTGTGTGCAGGCATGTATATGTGATTGTATATTCATGTGCATCAGTGTGTGACTACATACACATGTATGTGAGGTTGTGAACATGGATGTGTGTGTGTATTCATATGTTAGGTGCATGCACATGTGTGAGAGTGTGTGTGGGAATGTATGTATGGAGCTTGTATGCATTAGTCTGTATATGTCTGTGTATGTGCATTTGTATACATGTATATATATATATATGTATATCTATCTATCTATCTATATATATATATATGCATTACTCTTTGTGTAAGCTTGTGCATGTGTATAAATATATCTATGTTTGTATATTTTACTGTTCCTGCCTACATCTGTGTGGGTGCCTATGTGTGTGGTTCTGTATGACTGGCTCACACAGACATGCATGTGAATCTATTTATGTACATGTTCATGCGTATATGAATGCATGTGTGTGCGAATGTATATATGTGTGTGCTTATTTGTGTCTATTAATGTGTACAAGTGTATATGTGTCGGAGACTTTTTTGCTTGCATATGTACATGTATATCTTTGCATGTATTTCTTTGTATATGTGAATTTGCTCATATCTGTTAGTGTGTAGATACATGTTTCTTTTAATTTGTATGTGTGTGCATATGTTTCTGTGTATGTATATGTGTGCATGCATGTGTATGCCTGCATCTTATGTTATGTGCATGTGTGTATGCCTGCATCTTATATTATGTGCATGTATGTATGCCTATATATAGACATGTTTGGGTGTATGTGCTTGCATGCATGCATTCAAATGCATATGTATATTTATGGGTGAGTGTATATCTAGGGTGAAGAGAACAAACAGGGCCTCACTTGTTGGTTCCTCTGCCTTCATTTAAGCCATTACAGTACAGTGATAGAATGTGACTGGAGATAATGCATCCTGAAGTGAAGTCACTCAACGGCCTCATCAGCGCCACATAACTTTCCTTCCATGAGAACCATGGCCCCGGGCCTACCTCCTGAAGGGGCCGAGTGCACCAACAGGTCTACTTGGCTGCAGACCTTTGTGCTATCCCATTAACATTTCTAGAGCTACGTGTTCCCTGGTACAATAGTGGTACCACCATTATGCATAGAACTGTTTTCTGATTAACATTAAGGCCTGCATGACAGGAGAACCATGATTGGTCCTATAATACAAAAACTTGTGCCTTGGGAGGCCATAAGGCTCTAGCAGAGAAGACAATGTTTTTGTTTTGTTAAATGGATATTGCACTAATATTGCACTAATTCGCTTCTCTGTTTCTGTGATAAATACTCAACACAGGGGAGGAAAGGTTTCTTCTGCTTTAATTTCCACATCACAGTCCGTCATTGAAGGAAGTCAAGGCAGGAACTCAATAGGAACCTGGAGGTAGAAACTCAAGTAGAGATCAGGGAGGATTGCTATGCATTGACTTGCTTCCCCTGGCTTGCTTAACTGCAGTCCTTGTCCAGCCCAGGCTTGGCTGCCCAGGGGCGGCACTCCATATCAATCATTAATCAAGAAAATGGCCCACTGAACTGCTTATGCATAGGCCAGTCTGATGGAATTAATTCCTAAGTTGAGATTCCTTCTTCCCAGATATAACTAGGTTTGTGTTCAGTTAACAAAACTTAGCTAACATAGAAGAGAAGTAAGTAAATCATATCTTCTGTTCACAAACCAAATGGGTGTGTTTGTCAGAAGGCGTTTCAGGTTAATTCCCTGGAATGTTATGGAGTAAATGCTGAGTAAATCCTGAAAGTGGCTGTCAGGTCCCTCTGTCTCTGGGAAGGATAATATGGGAAAGAACAAAACTGACCACCTCCTCCAGAAAAAGTAGATGAGAGAGATGATGCCAGGAAGAGAGCAGGCAAACCCAGACAGTGGCCGGAAGCTACTGTGGTAATGACATCACAGGGGTCTGACGGGACAGCACAGCAGCTTCTTGTCAAGCTAAGAAGAATTCACCCAGCCCAGATGGAGCATCTGCAGGGAAGCTCTGTGGGGGATTTAGAGGTGGCAAGATGTGGACTGTGATGATGATGAGAATAAGTAAGGATGCTAAGGTCCTCTGGGTAAAACAAACTCTAAAACATGCTATATAAATGCTATATGTAAAACCTAATTATTGCATGTAATATATGTAATACATAAGATATAATATAAAACATATCCAATATTATAGACATGTTTTGTAAGATACACACACCTACCTGTGTTTGAATATGATTAAACATATGTGTTAAGGTAGTATTAACTATCTTCTGCGTAGCCTAAACTCAGTGCCCTCCTAACTCGGAAACTATGTAATCATTCCTAGTCCCCCATTAGAGATAGGGACATTGTGTGGAAATCAATGACATTCTACAAAGCAGGTGGTGTGATTTACCCAACAGTAGTATACAGGCCCCTTTCTCATAGTAAGACTGTGACAAAGGTCATTTATGGTGACACAGATGACAAGATCTTAATTATTTCTACCCCTGGAATCTCAAGACACAGTTTGTGCTGAGTCATAGCTTCCCTTGGGCCTGGCCTTCTGTTCATGTGGCACTCAGCAGACCCAGGAAGCTTTGCAGAGGTCATGCATGCACAGAGCTTTGCACTGCCACATGCTGCCTTTCAGAATTCAGTCTCAGGGACAGATTCCCTTCATTACCCACATGGACAAAGATGCTTTGGCTTTGTGCCAGAGTTCGTGACTCTTTGGCTCTTGTTCCCCAAATCATCGATCTTACATGGTGACACTGACAAGGGCAATTAACTGTCCCCCCTGTCCTTAAACTCTCCACTTTGTCCAAACAACAAACACAGCTCCATGAACTAGGGATTTCTCTCTGAATGTCTGCTGGCGTGTGGGGCTTTCATATCACTGACATGGGCCTTTGGGTGCCAGGAAAATGCATAGATTCACTCCCAAGATTCTGTTTATCCTCCAGTGTCAATATTAGTATAGGGAGTGTGATCAGTGGGAATGTGGCTGCTCAGATCAGTCATTGGAACAAAGAGAATCAAAGACCATGTCAACACTGTTTTGACTGAGTTTGTACCCAACAGGTGAGTCAATCCAGTTTAAAAGGGTTGAGCCCACTGGCCATGGAAACACAGCAGAAGAAGCATTTCATAAGTATGTCACCAGTGAGTACACCATGTGGTTTTAGAACAGTGGTTGTCAACCTTCCTAACTCTGCAACTATTTAATACAGTTCCTCATGTCGTGGAGACCACTAAACCCATAACTGTAATCTTGCTACTGCTATGACTCTTAATGTAATATCTGTGTTTTCTGACGGTCTTAGGTGACCACTGTTAAAGGGTCACTTGACCCCCCCCCCCCAAGGTGGTCGTGACCCACAGGTTGAGAGCCACTGCCTTAGAGCCAAGCTTCACTAATGAGATAACACTCATAAGATATCAGCAAAAGCTGCAAATAGCTGAGTTACCTGGAAGGCTTTGTGCCCTGAGCAGCCCTGGGTTTCTGTGTCTCATTCTGAGAAAACAACAACTCCCAGGGACAGGTGGCTTGTCCTAGTTACTACTCCCACTGCTCAAGGAGCCTGACAAGGAACAGCCGAAGGAGAGTTTAGTTCAGCTCACAGTTTGAGGGTGCAGTGCATCACGGCTGGGAAGGAACAGTGGCCACATTACACTGGCAGAAAATGGAGAAATGGTCTATTAGTGAATTCTCCCAACACTCTGCTTGTTTTTGTGGTCCCAGCTTACTGCATGGTGCTGCCCACCGGCAGAGTAGGTCTTCCCACCTCAGTTAGACCTCTCTAGAAATGTGCTCTGCCCCAGACATACCCACAGTAATTCTAGACCTAGTCAAGTTGGCAATGAGGACTGACCTTCACACCAGCAATGCCAACCTGATGCCAGATCATTTGTATTTTTCAATAGCCATTCTTCAGTAAATGATGATTTGTCTCAGTGTGGTAGGAGTTTCTAAAGCAGTGGTTCTCAACCTATGGGTCTCTACCCTACTGGAGATGGGGGGGAGGTCAAGAGATCCTTTTATAGGGATCAAATATCAGATACTCTGCATATCAGATATTTACATTACCACCCACAACAGTAGCAAAATTACAGGTGTGAAATAGCAATAAAAATAATTTTATGTTTGGAGTCATCACAACATGAAGAACTGTATTGAAGGGCCGCAGCAGTAGGAAGCTGAGAACCATTGCTCTAAAGAACAAGAACTCACAGAATAAATGTATGATCACATATATGTGCCAAAGAGAGGAGGCTCACAAACGCCAGCCTGTCTTCAGAGCCTCCAAATCCTCCCAGGCACTATGGAACTAAATCAGTCAGATGTGACTATACTATACCCCGAATTTATCTTCTCTGAGAGCTCCCCAAGAGCAGGACACACCACTGAGCAATCTCCCAGAAGGAATTGGAGCACTCCCCCTTTTAAGTCATTTGAAGTGAAGCCGTTTGAGCATTTCTTTTCTCCCATGTGCCCCCTCCCCTTTCTTCATTTTAAAAGGATTGTGTCATGAGCCCTCTTCCTCTGTAATTAGCCCTGTCATTGTACTCAAGATGGGTTTCCTAACTGGAGGATAAATCTCTCAGAGAAAACAGGTGATGGGCAGTTCTAAAATAGAACATGAAGACAGCCCTCTTAGGCAGTGGCAGTATCTAGCCATGATCCCCAGACATGCTTGACACAGCATGTAATGTCTTCCCCCAAGATAAGAGACAAGCCACTCAAAGGGAATCCCCTGAACGGGGGCTCCTGTGACCCCTCTGGGGCTTCAAAGTGCTCATTGCCTGATGGTGAGAAGTTCCTGCCAGATTAAGGCTCCAGTTATTGTAAATTGATGACTCTTAGGAAGGACCAGTCAGTCTTCCTAACTTAACAGCCCAGTTGGTTCCTGGAAGCACTTTCATGGGATCTAACAGTGTGAATTCTTAGCAGCCAGAGCAGAGCCCCCCTGTAGAGCGTCAATGCTCTTAGTGAGCTTAATTGGGGAGGGGGCTGATTTTTCATCACTGTTCAGTGTTGCACAGGGAAGTTCAAAAGAAAGTCTGTGCCAGTCTACAAAGGGGCACACAGAGACACTGTCAGGTGTCACACTTTCAGAAGAAGGCCGTGTCCTTGTGGCATCGTCTGAAGGAGAAGCAAAGAAGGCTGCCACTCCCCATCTCTCAGATGGCTGCCTTTTGGTTTTGCACTTGCTAATGAAGCATGGGAGTAAAGATGGACCCAGAATCCTTCAGTTAGGTGACTAGAAACCAAGCGCCCAGTTCTTTATGTTCTTTAAGTCCTTGAGGGAATTGCATTCTCTGCCCATCATGATGTTCCTTTTGGACCAATAACATACACTTCATCATCCCCTGCTTCCAGCATCATAAGTCATCCATGTGGCCAGCTCTTGCATGTCTCTTCACATGTGGACCTGACCAGCCAGGGACTGTATCCATGGGGACATGCTAATTAGCTACTTTTATTCCAATTGGAATAAAAAGAGTTTGAATGTTGATTCCAGAACCCTTAAAGTGAGTTCAGACTGGATAGTTTTCTCAGCATCCATGGTTTCAACCACTTCAGGACTGAAAATACTTGAGAAGAATAATGCCTGTGTTAGATGTACATGTATTTTTGTTATTTCTTAGACAACATGGTAGAATCGTTTCTACATAGCATTGCATTGTGTTGTATTAAGTGTGATAGGTAACTCAGGTGATTTATAACATATCTGGTAATGGTTTAAATGGGAGGCTGTTTGGAAATACAATCTTACATCAAGGATTCAAGCATTTGCTGACTTGCAAATGGTATCTGCAGGGAGTCCCTACAACCAACCCTATGTGGCTATGGAGGGAAGCAATAACTAAACACAGCTCATATTAATTTGGTGAAACAAGAATCCAGTGACATGAGGGGTGAGAATGAACACAGAAGTCACAGCTGCATCTTCATGTACATGCAAAAATGGCACTGGAAACAATGTGTGTGTAAGGATGGCTCTGGAAGCAGTATGTGTGTATGTATGTGTGCAAGGATAGCACTGGAAGCAGTGTGTGTGTGTGTGTGTGTGTGTGTGTGTGTGTATGTGTGTGTGTGACTGTGTATGTGTGAGTGTGTAAGGATGGCAGTGGAAGCAGTGTGTGTGTGTGTGTGTGTGCCTTTGCTTGCTTCTGTAATATACTATGCTGGGCATCATCTCAGCTTGCCCAGACGATTTAATTTAACAAGCACTGCTTTAGCACCTCTGAGGTTCAGGGTTCTGGCCAGGCATACAGAGATAAGGAAAGCCTCAGAGGGTGTGCATATGAGCAGCTGTGATGTATGAGACACGCCATGATAGAAGGAACAAGCTATGAGGTAGGAGAGGAGGGAAGGTGTAATTAGGAACAGTAGGGCATCTATAAACTAGAGTTAGTGGAATTGCACTGGTACACATGGAGGAACCATTTCTTAGTGTCACAAGACATCCATTAAAGCAAGCAACACCTTATCTGTGCACCCCAGCTTCTCTACCTACACTGTCATGTATTTGATTTGGCTTTCTTAAATGAGCTAATGGCAGCAAACTAACTAAAATTACTGTAAGCTAAACATAACCACTCCACCTCGACCATCACCACCACCACCACTATCAATCATCAATTGCTTGGCATAGGAAAAAGGCTAATTCTAGATTTTAGGGATGACTGGTGCCACAGACTCCAAAGGACCTGATCTTTTTTGCCTCAGTTGGACTGATGTTCCCACTAATTCAAGAAGTTACTACATGGGATGCTAAGAGTGTCTCTTCCTACAAAGTTATACAAAGATTCCAGATTGGTGTCCCTCTGGTGCAGTGTGGATTAGGTACACTATGTCCATGCTGGTCATGGTGACAACAACAGGAACAGTGCCATGGTTGTGAACACACCACAACTGCATAGACTGGGGGTGGGGAAGAGGCATCTCTAAGGGAAGATACAGTGTGGTTACAAGAGTGCAGTGGGGGATGACAAGCCAAGCAATGGACTCCTCTGTCCCCGCTCTCTTCTCATGCTCCTGGCAGCTTCTTCCACTTTACCCTGAGGTCCTTGGGGAAGGGAGACACGTACAATAAATAATAAGAGAAGTACTGAGATAAAGTTGAATTTCTGATAACAAACACTTTTTTTCTTGTAACAAGGATGTATCATGGTGTCTTGAAATGTAAGTCTAGTCAAGTGTATTTTATTTGGCAGCTTTACTTTAGTAACTCTTTGAAGAAGCCATCGGAGATACTAAAGCATTGAAGATGTTAATAGCTCGAATTATTTCCTCAGTGTGGCATTTTTTAAAAACAGGGCACAAAACTTTACTTAAAACTGTGGCAATCAGCCATGTATACATCTCTGATTGAGACTTTAAAATGCCAAGGACTAAGCCGGGCCTGGCAGCATACACCTGCGCACAATCCCAGGACTTAGCTTTCATAGAGTAGACGCAGGAGGATTGAGAATTTCAGGGTATAGTGGAACAGAAGCTGGGAGATGGAGGCAGAGACAGAGGCAGGTAGATCTCTGTGAGTTAAAGTCTAGCCTGGTCTACAAAATGTGTTGCAGGCCAGCCAGAGCTATACTCTAAGATGCTGTTTGAAAACATTAGAAAAACATAAGAAAACAAGCAATGCACTGACCCAGAACCCAACCTCACTGCACATGAGGTTGGAAGTTTTTAAGGAGTGTTGGGAAATGTCAGGACACTCACTGTTAAGACTTATAAGAACAAACTGTTGGACCCTCATGCCAGGGCCAGAAACCAGGAGAAAGGGGACTTGAGAAGTCTTCTCAGCTTTTCTAACCTCACAGCAGCCAGTTAGTTCTTCGTTCTGCTTTCTGCCAGATCACTCCTGGCTCACAGAACACCTCGGCAACACTGATAAAATCTCACCTGGAATAATTTTTCCGTTGTAAAATGGTAACCACAGGATGGGTATAAATTTTGCCAATGAGTGCCAATTGGGTAAACGATGGCGCAATTGTTACCTAGCTGAGTCTACTAAGACATTTATCCCCTGTGTGTGGTTTTAGCTAGTGAGTTTGGATGCTATTAAAATTTTTAGTCATGAGAGATTGCAGGCATCCATAGGTTGTGCATGTGAGCATAGACTGGTTTTGAGACAGTCACTTTAGGGCAAAAGTTCTGAGCTCACTTCTAGGTTGAAAAAAAATCTCCCTCAACATTCGAGTTCAAAATCCCACCAATCACCAGGCTTGCCCCAAACTCAGGACCTGAAATTCCACCAATCCCTACCCTGGATTCTCTGCCCTGGAAAACTTCACACACACACACACACACACACACACACACACACACACACACACACACGAGAAATTATATAGAAGCCTGCCTCCTGCTCTCTTCCCTGCTGCTTCTCACCTGAGTAAAGGCGGCCACCCCTCTTGTGTCTTTCCCAATAAATCTCTTGTGTGAGGTTTGCTGTGTGGTGTGACTTTGTAATATTCCTGTCTTCCTGACTGTCAGTGTACCTTTCCTGTCAGGGCTGTAACAGCTGTGTTGAGGAAGCCTTTCCCCTCAGAGCTGAAACACTGAACAGTCACTAGGTGCCGATTCTGTCTCCACTTGGATTGTGTTGACTGCGTGGCTATGGCTGAGCCCTGGGCTTTGACTACATCTGTAAGCTTGCTTCCAATTACAAGCCTAGACCTCAAACTCTAGTCTGTTCTGAGTCTCCTGCGAAGATCCATGAAAACACACGTGTGTGTCAGCCTCAAGCTCATCAACCTGAGCACTTTGATACCGCTGTGTGGAGCAGAGCCCATGTAGGTAAGTCCGAGACCACCTCCCCAGGTGACTCTATCAGACGCTGAATTATGAGCAGCCACGATGAGGCCAGTGCTTTTAGAGCTGTGCTCTGTAGGAAGTGCCTTGAGAACTCCCTACAGCACGCTCCTCCTCCAACCCTCCATGTGCCAACTGAGATATATTGAAAACTTGCAAATGGGAGAAAAAAAAAAAGATCCAGAGTTAAGATCACCCAGGTTGTGTGTGGCAGGACTGGAGATTAATAGCCCAGTCTTCAGTGCTGGTGCTGGGACACTTTCACTTGTCCTTATGTGGTAAGGTCAGCAGCCAAGACCAAGAACAACTGGTCAGGTATCTTAACGCTTCTTTCTGGGACAGACCAGTTTCTCAGCTCTTAGCTGAGTTCTCTATGTGATTCAGAGGAGCCCACACACAGCAAGAGGAGTTTGGGCTGGCTTGCTGACTCCTAGAACCTGTCTTCAGAAAGTGTGAAGCATGTCTTCATGGGGGCAAGGGCAGGGGAGTCTTCCTGAATCCTATGATATTAAGGAGATTCCCCTCACAACCTTCTAACCTTTCTTCAGATGCTTTCTTAGAGATTGACCTCCCTTGACGAGAGACAGTGCCTCTTGTCACATCACTTATGAGCACCTCCAACGGTCCCAGCATTCCCTCTTGAATGTTTTAATGTTTTTCATTTTAATCATTTTTTAAATTATCAATAGCTACTCTATTCTGTTTGGATTGATATAACAAAATATTGTAAATTGAGGTGCATATAAACAATAAGGAGGTTTTGAAGTCTAAGATGGAGGTATCAGTACATTGGTATCTGAGGAAGACGGGCTTCCTGGTTACTAGATGGTTTGTGCTGGGTCTTCACATGGTCTGAGAGAATCAGGGCAGTCCCCCTGGCCTTTCTGATAAGGCACTGACCCTACTCTACAGTTTCTACCTCAAGACCCCATCTCTTTAATTCACCTATGAATTGTTACACTTGAAAAATCACTTAAGAGTTGGCAAATGGAATTTTTGCAAAAAGAAAACTTTTATTTGCTGACCAAGATGCATGTGTCTTGTCTAAACACAAATCCCACAGAGACACTTAGTGAATGAAACAATGTGATGTTGGGGTATTTGCTGAATGGAAAAAAAATATATCCCCAAACCCCCAGTGTTGATGATTTCTACAAAACCCTGCCTTCTCTGCTGTTGGGTGTGATTAGCTCAGTTTAAACACTGTAGCACTCTCAGAGCTAATTTCCAGCTGCTTGTACCCAAGTGGCTTGTTATTCAAAACAATTCTTTGGTAAATATGATATTTTCTCTCACATTCCTAGCTTCTTCCTGCTGATCATTCATGCTAAGAGCTCACAAGGGTCTGTTTACTCATCAGCTCCTGCCTGTGTTAGACAGGGGATGAAGACATACCGATGTGCATAGGAGAGGTGGCCTGGGAGATGCCCTTGGCCACCCAGCAACAGAGGCACGCCATATGCTGAGGGTGCAGTGGCTGCATGGTGATCAGCTGTCAACATGGACGTCAGTGTCTCTGAAGTGAGTGACCTGGGAGCTGGGTCCCGAATCAATAGTCAATGAGAATGGTATACTGGTGCTATTGCCTTCCTCTGGGGAACAATTCTCCTGGCTCAACTCACTGACAAGATTAATTTTACAGACATTGTCTAGTTAGAATCTCTGAGCAGAATCAGCTGGTGGACATTCCACTAATTTCTCTGGTCTTCCTTCAAGTGGCAAAATTTCTGCTTTCGGGGAATATATAGATTTACTTGTCTGTGTCCTCCTGGGCTCTATATGCCTTGAGTGAGAAGCCCATCGAGTCTGAGGCACAGTGGGGGGAGTCAGGAGGTCACTGAGAAGCATGCAGGACTGCTGCTTCAGACAGAGTTGCTGGAATCCTGGATATTGTGTTCCATGTAGGATTTTGCCTCATTTCCTGCCCGAGGAATTGCCTCTTTCCCTGCTTGCCAAAGACTTGCTGGGACTATCTAGGCACATAGCCTCTCAGCCTTCTTTTCCCAGGCCTGCTGGCTTTCTAACTTGCTGTCACTAGCAGAAAGCCATGGACTTTTAAGCAGTGGAGAGCTGCAAAGGATAAAGGCCAGGACCCTTCCCTTCCCTTCCGCGGCCTTACCCGGCTCTGTGGCATGTCTGCTTTTGCAGCTTTCTCCACTAAGCTCCCTGGTTCCTTTTTCTCAGGGTTGGTTCTTTCAATGGCAGATCTGTTTATGACAGCTGGAATCTTCTCAATTAATCACCTTTCCCCTCCTGCAGTTCAAACATTGTGACTTAAACATAAATTCATAATAAGAGCTGAGGAGAAGGTTGGCAGCTAAAGCAATTGTCAGCAAGCAAGAAGGTTAAAGTCTGGATCCGCACGATGCACACACGTAAACGGGAGTGGGCGTGGCGGAGTGGCCTGCAAGCCTAGCTTCTAGATAGCGAAGATGGGGCAATTCTGAGGCTTTGATTAACAGCCCCTTTCTCAAGTGCTCCTGCACACATGCAAACACACATAAAAAGAAGAAAAAGGAAGAGGAAAAAAAACAACCCTCTTCTTGATTTTGCAAGGGAAGAAACTGAATCAGAGAAAAGGGATGTGCGCCTCGCTTAGAAGGGCGCTTACACAGAGAACTGAGGCAACACCTCAGTGCAGCCACTGCTTGGCTTGTTAGCCTGTACTTGGCTGAAACCCCGATGCCTACAGGCTGGTGAATAAGATGGGTGCTGCATATTTTCATGGCGGCTTCAGTCATTTATTTACTGGTTTCTGATTGTGAAAAGAGTGTGGGAAAACACATCTTTGCTCTAAACAGAACAATACAGGCAGTAGTAATCTATGAAGACAGACAGTAGTAATCGATGAATACAGACAGTAGTAATATATGTGCTTGGGACTGAATGACAACTTGGAGGAGGTCTGGTGTGAAAGGAGCTTACTCCCTACCTGACAGGGACCGCCCAGGTATGGCTTGCTATTATTGGTCTGAGAGTTTGCACCCATGACTGGTCACTTGTTCAGATAAGCAGGATACGTGGATACTTGCATAAAAAAAAAAAATCTCATGTTTTTTAAGTGCTTCAGATGGTTTAGAATTTCTTTGAAGGCTAAACAAGAGGCCTCTGGGTTCGATCCCGGCCCTGGATAATTTGTGACTTCTCCTTCTACTGGGATCATTCCACCCTTTTTCATAGTCATATCTGGTTCCTCTTGTGTGACTCTGGATGTCTCCTTCCCACCATGGAAAACCTCCAGAACAAATACATTTTGAGCCCTGATATTCCCTTAGACAGAACGGGAAGTGAAAACTTGATTCATTTTCAATTTAACTGTCCTTTTACTCTTAGCTAAAGTTCAGAGAGAAGGAAAAAGTTTAATGGGGGAATTCATTAATTAGAGTGTTTAGTTTTCCAGTAGGAATGAAAAGGGTATCGGTGGAGCAATTCTTCCCCTAGATGGCTATCAAGAAAGGTCAGACATGAAGAAGTATTGATTGCAGCTGTTCAGGATGATCACCCCTCAGCTCAGTGCCGAAAAAGTCATTCCAGTGTGTGTTCTCAGATCTGTGGCCAGATGAAGTGATGCGGTTGAAAGTGCTGTGTAATACAATATAGGACAGTGAGCTTTGAAGGGGTTCGTTCACCTATGAGGAATAAAGACAAAGACAGAGGGCTATGCTGCAAAGCCAGCTACAAGGACTTAGCGCAGTCAGATTCTAGACCAAGAACTGCAGTGTGTCATGCAGCCCACTGCTTGTTTTTGAAACTTAAGTTTAAAAAGAAAAATCAATGAAACAGTTCCTAAAGATAGTCTGCTATACTCAAAGGTCTAAGCCTAGCTCACTTATTGTCAGAACCTCCCCTGGCAGCTGATGGGTGATGGGAGCAGAGAGAGAGAGAGAGAGAGAGAGCCCTAATTGGAGATCCCCATCGGGTCCTTCCCCTTGGAACTTAGAGTTCATGCAACCCCCTTAGAAGAGAAGAAGGGAAAATTGTAGGAGCACTAGAGGGATTGAGGATATCTGGAGAATACAACCCACAGAATAAACTAAGCAGGGCACATATGAGCTCACAGAGATTAAAGGTGCAATCACAGAGCCTGCATGAGTCTGTGCTAGATCCTGTGCATATATGTCATGGTTGTGTAGCTTGGTATTTTTGGGCGACTCCTAGCAGCGGGAGTGGGGGTGTCTCTGACTCCTTCGCCTGCTTTGTGCCCCATCCTGCCTTGATTATGAAGGTTTGTCCCTAGTCTTATTGTGTCTTGTTATGCAGTGTTTGGTTGATATCTGAAGAGAAGCAGAGGTGTGGATCTGGATGAGAGGGGAAGAGGGGAAAAGGGGTCAAGGAAACTGCAGGTAGGATGTATTTTATGAGAGAAGAATAAATAAAACAAATAAATAAATAAGACTATAAAATTTTATTGGCACAATCACGAACATTTGTTTCTGTATCTGTGGATGCTCTGGGGCCCTGCGTGTATGATGAAGGGAATGAAATGAACAGTGCTCCTCAGAGTCAAAACTGTGCTCTACCGGCTGTTTGTGGGAAGTGTTTGCTGACCCCTGGCACTGACCTATGAGGATTCTAGGTTTTTCTTTAGCCATGAAGATTCAGGATATGTTAAAAGGGGCTCAAGAGATGGTTCAGAGGTTAAGGGTGCTCACTGCTCTTGCAGAGGATCTAGGTTTGATTTCCAGCACCCACATGGTGGCTCACACCAGTTGGAACTCCAGTTTTAGAGTATCATTGCCCTCTTTGGACATCTGTGAACTTATGGGCACATGTGGTGCACACACATGTACACATAAAAATAAATTATCATTTTTAAATAAAAAGATATGTTAAAGAGACAGGACAGCTGTAATTGGTATCTAGTCAGTCTTGTATCCACATGTCTGTATGGATTCAATCACACTTAGAATAAAAATATTTAGGGAGCCTGATGCAACCCCAGCACTTGAGAGATGGAAGCAGGAGGAAGGAGTTGAAGGTAAATCTTAGCTACACAACCAGCCTGGGCTATGGGAAATCTTATCTACAAAGGAAGAAAACTTGTTTGAAGAAAACTCTGTGCCTGCACTGAGCACATGCAGGTTTCTTTCTCCTGACACCATTCCCTAAACAGTATGATGACTATTTATATAGTATCCACATTGCACTAAATATTATTAGGATACTAGGAACACAGAAGGGTGCATATAGGACGCATAGTGCTAAGCATTTTACACAGAGACCCGGAGTCTGCCTCCCATTAGATGCTGAGACAACTGAATGACACAGACACGGGAATAGTGAGCTAGTTAGAAGTTTCATGCACAGGGAATTTTGCTTTGGTTTGACAGGAGGGTGAAGGAAAGGGAAGGCATGAGGGGAAATAAAGACACAGGAAAAGTAAGGGTGTAAGGTCTCCAGGGCACCTCAGCTTTTGGGAATCTCAGAAGATCCTTGTCATGGCCCACTGTAGCATCTGTCTCCCAGGTGCCTGTCTTCCTTTTAGATTGGAAACTTATCTTAGCTGATGCATCCCTGAGGGTGAGGGAAATTGGGGCACAGGGGTACAGATGGTTCTGCATGAGCATGGGGGTCTCATTTTATGGGGAGAAATGAAGGACTTGCCATATCTCACATTCTGCCAAATCCACAGCAACAGAGTCCAGATGGTCTCAGGGCTAAAAGTGGGGTTTCCCAGATGGTCCCACAGGGCATACTGTTCCTTCCCTCCTGGGAGTCTCCCTATAGGCATAACCTATTCTGAGAACATTTTGAGATGGCTTTTCGGGCAAATACTACTGATTTTTAAGTCTGTGGTTTATCTGTTTCACTTCCCATGTTATATATGTATCTGAGCACTGGATAGAGAGCACAGTTTTCAGAGTCCCTTCCACTGACTGCACAAAGTCCAATCAAAAGGGTAATGTGGAAGTCACGCATGTTCCAGCTTTTGGAGATGATCTTTCAAAGTATGCTTCTCTACGTCTCTCGTGAACTCCTGGATGACATGGATGTTAATGATTTACTTCAGCAGCCATCTTGCATAATGAGGCCATCTTGCGTAAGGAAGCCATGATAGTTAGAGCATCAAGAATTCAGGAGCCAGTGATTCTGACACCCCAGAGCACCATGGTCTGGTGCTCCTTCCAGCGAGCTATGTCCGCATTGTCCTGGTCCTAAAACCAATGTTATGTTGGGTTGCAGTATTTTTTAGAGCTGAACATTCGGTAGAGGAGCCTGAAAATGATTTTCCTCAAATTCCCCAACTTGTGAGCCATGTGGCCCCTAAGAGTTCTTGTTTTTGATCCTAAGCTGGCAGTGTGCCTAGCCTCTCGCTCTTCTCCTTCAGTGTTCTTGGTGGAAATATCTGTGTATCCAAGAGAGACTCCAGGTTTGAACCGATTGATTGGGGCAGCAAGGGAATGAGGAAAAGACATGGACATTAAAAAATAAATCAAAAAGCAAAAAGCAAAAACAAAATCTGAGATCAGGTGAGGTGTGTTGTGGATTTGGTTAATCCTACTTATGTTAATTTGGTCCCCAAAATTACATGGAAGTCTGCAAGTAAGACGCTGAGGGTGCCTGCCCCCGAGTGGTTTTGGTTGGTAAATGAAGTTGCCAGAGGCTAATGGCTGGGCAGAGAGACAGAGGTGAGACTTTTGGGAGTCTTGAGCAAGGGACTGAGGAAGGAGGATGGAGATAACCACCACACCAGGACTGAAGTGGCTGCCATGCCTGAGGATTACAGGAAAGAGGATGGCCGGGGATGGAGGCCCAGGAGGACTGCAGGTCTGGGTCAGGGGCAGCCAAGATGGAATATAGGTTTTAGTAAGCGATGCGTTGGGATTATCGAAAAGTACATCAGCCACGCGGAGTTAGGAAGTGGCTCAGCCATTGAGCTGTTTAAGGCATATTAAAATATAAGACTCTCTCTCTCTCTCTCTCTCTCTCTCTCTCTGTGTGTGTGTGTGTGTGTGTGTGTGTGTGTGTCTTTCATTTGAGAACACAGAACATTGGGTTGGGTAGCGAGAAGTGCTGCCACTTCTGGGAAGATTTGAGTAGAATTAATTGGCTAATTCTACAACATAGGTGGTTTGGGCTCTCTGATGGAGATGCTTCATCAGTCTGGAAGTATTTATAAATGCTGTTGAATAGGAAGGTTGGGCTACTACATACAGATAAAATGGAGGTGGAAATGTTATACACAAGCGGACAAGGAGTTAGATTTAGCTCATCTCAGAAAGGGAACAGTCTTCAGGGTGTGAATATTCTGGAGTGGGGAGTGCTGTGGGGGCCAGCTATGGTGGACACTTTTTGAACACACTGTCAACATTTGCACTTGGACCAGGAGAAGGTTCTGCCACATCTCTGAGCCTCATCACAGATAGGTGGGGCTGGGACTTTGCTATTCCTATGAGTCTGAAGCATTGGAGTCCTGGACATGGCCGGTGCCTCTGTCAACATCACAGAACCATTCAAGACTTTGCTCACTCCCTACAAGTGGCAGTGGTCCACCAATCTTCTTATTTTCAGTTTGCTTTATGCTTTCCTCTGAGACTTTCTTCTCTTTAGAATCTACATTCCAGACCCCCACTTTCTCTCTATTTCTTTAGATGAAGTTTGTGGATTTTGATTATTTGTATTTTCATGTTATTTGGTTCCAAATATTTTCTATTTCCCCTAACACTTTCGTGTGACAGTCTTATTATTTAGAAGAGTGTTGCCAGGCCTCCGTGTATCACAAGATTTTCTTTTTAGAATTTCATGACTTGTTTCTGGATCGGTTCCATGATAATCAGTGAAGGCCCTTGAGGGACTGCAACTCTGGACATTTGGAGTTTATTTTGTAGCCTAGATGTGCCTGTCTCAGCAGACGCCCCTTCTCTACTCAGAAGGAATGTGTGCTCAGCTGTTGCTGAGAGGGACATTTTATAAACACCAGTTAGACACAGTGGGTGACAGTGTTGGTTATTGTCTGTCCATAGTGACTTCCCATCTGTGGGTTGCATCAATTACTCACGGGAGGAGTGTTGAAGTTAGCTACAAGGTGAGTCTGCCTGTTTTCTCCCCTTCCCTTCCCTTCCCTTCCTATCCCTTCCCTTCCCTTCCCTTCCTTTCCCTCCCTCCCCTCCCCTCATCTCCCCTCCCCTCCCCTCCTATTTGCCCCTCCCCTTCTACCTCCTCCTCCCTTTCTTTCATTTCTTTCTTGACTTTTATGTGTTATATATGAATCTGTTGTTTTGTGTCTATTCAGGAGTAGAATTGGCAGGTGCTGCTTGAGGCCATCTGCATCTGTTGGTGATTGTTTCTGTTCTATAGTCCACAGAGTCTACCGCAGCCATCACAGTTCGCTCTGCGCAATGTTTCCCATGATGCCCTTGTTCTACAGTTTTGCTCTGCAATTGCTTGTATTGTTACATCAGGATTGAGTGCTGTCAAACAGATGAAGTTGAACCATATTTTAATTTCCGCTTTTTAGTGGACATATTTAATGAATTTACATTTAAAGAAAATATAATTATATTGATACTTTTAAATATTATAATGCTATGCATAATCGATAATGTGGCTAATGCATAATGTATAATATGTAGCATATATTATATCACAATAAATAAATTAATCTGTAACTAAAAGCCATTTATTTTGTTTACTGTGTCTCCATTTCCATGTTTCTTCTCTACTCCCCTGATATATTTGGACTATTGTTAATACTATATGTGAACCTATCTATAGAACCTTTGGCTGAATATTTTCATACAATTTTATTGGCTGTTTGAGCTGAATATGGTGGCCCATGCCATAAATCCCAGCACTCAGGAAGCAAAGGCATCCATATCTCTATGAGTAAAGACCAGCCAAGGGAGGGAGTTGCAGGACAGCCAGAGCTATGGACTCTTTCAAAACTCCAAACCAAGCCAACCAACTGAACCCAAACAAAACACAAATGATTTTTATTGATTGCTGTCGTGACTACAGACACATGAATCTCTTGTAGACTATACTGGGCCCTTCTTCCCTCACTGCAGGCAGTACATAGGAGTCTTTAGTGTTTGGGTTACCTCTCGCTGTCCTTCACCCTTCACCTAATAGGTGTTCTGGGTGTCACTTCTACATACACTGAAGCCCTAACACACTGTTGGGAGTGTGTGTCTTTGTCTGTTTAAGAGAAGAGGTCTGCTTCAGATGGTTTCTCGGGTCTTCACCCAGCTTGTTTCTAGTCATTTCCACCTTAAGGACTGTACTGGCTGGTTTTGTGTGTCAACTTGACACAAGCTAGAGTTATCACAGAGAAAGGAGCTTCCCTGGAGGAAATACCTTCATGAGATCCAGCTGTAAAACATTTTCTCAATTAGCCATCAAGGGGGAAGGGCCCAGCCCACTGTGGGTGGTACCATCCCCGGGCTGTTAGTCCTGGGTTCTATAAGAAAGCAAGCCAGGGGAAGCAAGTCAGTACGCAGCCCCTCTCCATGGCCTCTGCATCAGCTCCTGTCTCTAGGCTCCTGCCCTGTGTGGGTTCCTGTCCTGACTACCTTTGGTGATAAACAGCAATATGGAAGTGTAAGCTGAATAAACCATTTCTTCCCCAACTTGCTTCTTGGCCATGATGTTTTGTGCAGCAATAGAAACCCTGACTAAGACAAGGACACTCTCACTGGACACAGAATTCCGAGTGGACTGCAGCTTTCAATGCTTTTGCTAAGAAATTTGGTTACTGGAGTCATTTTAAAATTAAGTATCATAGAGCTGGAGTGGTGAGGGCTCTTTCTACTCCTCCAGAGGACCCAAGTGGGATTCCCCCACACCATGGCTTCCAGTCTTCTGGAATGCCAGCTCAGTCTCACTCAGAGATGTTTCAATTTCTGTACATTGTAGTTTTGATTTCCATCAATTGTTTGGTCTGTCTTGTCTTGTTTCTCTGCTACTACCTGTTTCCTGCTCCTCTTGAAGTGTGGGTCAGTCACGGGACGTTAACACCACATACTGTCAGCATTCATGTCTGTTGAGTGATGTTTCCTGTCTGAACTGAGGATTTCTGTTTTGTTTCCACGTGTGTTTGCTTTTTGTGGGACATTTTCTTTACTGGGAATGTGTGAGGCTTAGAGTCTGACGTGTGTTGTAGAAAGGATGTTGACAGGCTGGTTTCAGCAACCATCAGGCTCAGGCTGAAGTTCTGACCAGTCTTTAGTGGGTTGTGGTTTCCAGGCTGGTCATGTTTTCAAAATGTTTATCTGGGTCTGTCCTGTGTGAGTTCTACCATGTGGTCAGTGCGCACTTGGATGGGATCTCTGTGCTCACAGACTTTAGAGTATGGCTGGCGTCCATACTTACATGCTTACTGCTTCTGGCTAAGTTTAGCAATTGGTAAACACCAATGGGAGGCCCAGGAGATCTCCTCCATTTTTCTTGATTCTTTTTGCATTTTCAGATGTCCTGGGGCTCTCCCATGGATAGAAATCAGAGGTGTTATTTATATCACTCTAATCTGTACTTTCTATGACTGTACCTGGAAAGCCATGAGGTAGGGCAGCAAAGCAAAGATCCACGGCGATGCAGGGACACTTTCTGATGCCTAGGACAGAGTTCTTATCAGAGAGCAAACTTTGTCTACTCCAGGGCTTCAGGCTGTCACGGGTTACCTAATTCAGTCACCATCAGCATAGTATGGTGAACTTCAGTAACAATAATGGAAAAGTAAGGAGAGTGAAAGAACAAATAGGAACACTTCCTTCCTTCTGAGTGTGAAGCCATGCCACTTCTTCCCTGCTTTCTGAAACAGAAGTAGAATTGGAGCTCCTAGGCTGTCTCTGCCCAGATCTCTGCTGGCCCCAGGCTTCCTTGATTTCACACCATCAGGGAAAAGGTGCTGAGCCCATCTCACTCCCAGTTCAGAAGCATATGTTTCACAACCTCGCCTTCTTCCCAGCGTGCTACCCCCACGGGCTTTGCATCTAGTCCAGTGTTTTCTGTGGCACTCTGTGATGGAGTTGGTATGGTTGGTGCTTGCTCAATCCTTCCTGAAGCTGGAGCCATCCTAGATTCTGATCACTAGCAAGTGATCATGTGCCACCAGCTGTAATTCTAAACTCTGTATAATGTGTGACCCTATCATGTACTTTCACAGAGTCAAAAATGTACTAGTGTGGCCAGAGGCTGTATTGAAAAGCAGCATGAACTTCAGAGGGCAAGCAGTTGCCCTCAGTTTCTCCTACTGAGTTACATACAAGGCATAAGAAGACCTGCAATTATTCTCCATGTATGGTTTCTCTTCTTTACGATAGCAGTACTCACAATTAAAACAGTTCATGTGACTATAATAAGTCTGCATGAAGTTGTTAAGGATTTATTATCTTCATTGGAGGATTCAGGGACTGTTGCATTCCACTTCGAACTCAGCCTGTCTAGGAACAATCCTGGTTTTAGAATCCAAGTGCATTCACTTTCTCCCTTCCTGTGTTCTGTGAACCCTACAATACAGCCTGCTTTAGAATTGCTATCACAGTCATGTTTGGTGGCTCTCATCTGCAGTCTTCGCATCTGGGACACTGAACCAGGAGGGCTGCCTCGAGTTCCAGGGATCCTCAGCTACATAATAAGCTAGATTCTAGGTTACAATAGTAGACCCTGCCTCAAAAACTGAATCAACCAACCAAACAACCAACCAAACAACCAAGTCATCACCACTGGCATCACCACCAACTACAATACCACCCCCTACAACAAATACCACTGGGCACCATGCTTATTCAGTTCCCTAAGCAAGAGTGAACTCTCCTCTGCAGGATGAAGAACACCTCCCTCTCTACATACCTGGCTCTGCCTCCAGCCTCTTCACCCTTGGCAAAGAACATGAAGCACACAAATCTGAGGCAACACTCTACAGTGACTCCTTGTTGCTGCTGAAATGACACTCCAGTCAACATTAACCATCCATTCACACACAGTAGGGATGAGTAGAGGATCACAGATGGCAAACAAACAGACCCAATGATCCAAGAGCCAAGAATTCCATCCGAGAGAGATTTCAGTTAGTAGGCAGTCAACTCAAACTGGATAATGAGGGAAATTTTTGGTTTTCATGTCATTGACTCTAGCTTGTATTTTAGTCTCGATGGCATTGTACAGGCTTTTGTATATGAGTGTGTTATGGACTTCAAACGGGTTGTTCTTTTTAATCTTTGTCTCCATGCTACCCCCTACCCCAACTTGTAAGTCCACACATTCTCTAACCTAACCTTCTGAACTATGCAAATTTCCCCAAACAGGCTGTATATCTTTGTTTCTTTCCAAAGTCTTTACAGATGTCATTTACTTTTCTGGATGCATGCCCCTGCCCATCCTTAATGCTGATTTTTTTTTTTTTTTACTGTAACCAGGGAGCATTGTACAGCCTAAGGCTGTAGAGGTGGACTCAGAGAACCCTCAAATGGCTAGGAATTGCTGTTTTTAGAAACTTAATGTTCCTTCATTTTGATCTGAAGCTGTATAATAGGCTTTGAATCCCTTCTATCAGAAAGCAGAGGTTATCTCTATCATTTCAGAAACACATACTGTATGCATTTTAATGAAAGAAACAGAAAATCCCCAAAAGGATGCCATGTGCTCGATATGATGGGATGCACCTGTAATCTCAGCACTCAGAAACAGAAAGCAGGAAGGTAGTGGGTTCTACATCAGCCCGCAGCTGCATCCTGAGACTTTCTGATGTTCTGAGTTCCAGAACAATTATTTGATCTTACATGAGTCTGGCATTCTACGTTTCAAATCTTAGCCTTTTACAGTTACTGTATTGTATTCCATCCTAACACTCTCTGAGGAAGGTGATGTTATGGTTTTACCAGCATGCTATGTGAAATGACTAGGATTAGTGAATAATAGCATTGCTCTTTGGGTCTGGACTCTGAGGGTGCATAACCCTGGAAACAGAGGGCTTCCTCACTTTCTGCACAGTATTTGGCTCTCCCAGACACTAAAGCCTCATTAGCACTCCTGATGTGATCTTCCTGGCTGTTCTCATCCTCTTGCTTCTTCCCAGCGCTTCTGGAATCCCCTTTCTGGGGGTGGCAATGGATGTGGCAGTGAAATCACTTAGAAGGAATTAATTGCCTTTGCTTCTAATTACTTTCCTTTTTCAAGGGCGATGGGTTAATTATGGAGACAGTAACCACATGTTAGAGTCCCTGGGTGAAAGACACTTTCCCTTTAACATGATCACACTGTGCTGGTGATACCCATCGGCCCTGAATGCTGCTAATGTAATTATCTCTGGAGCAGGTTGTTCTACACAAATATTCACAGAGCTTATAACACTGAACCCTCCAGTTGCATATTAAAGGGAAAAAAATCAGAGCTTAAAATTATTTAGACACCACACACACACACACACACACACACCCCAAGTATCTATATGTAGCAAGCCCAAAATGTAACATGCTGCAGGTGTGACAATTTTAAAAAGTAGAAAACACTATAGTGTGTGTCTCCCGGAACAAATCACACTCTCATGTTTACACTGCAGTGAGGCCTTAAGAAAAGTGGAGACAGTTCTAATATGGCTTCAGGTATGTATTCCATGACTCAGTTTCCCAGAATCACCTGCTCAGTCACTTAAGATTCAAAACGTAAAGATGGTGTGACAGCACTGCGAAGCCTACTGAGCTGGATTCATACAGAGGAAAGTGAAAACTTCTTTCACCTATCTGCCATGACACATGTACCACCCCCACAAATAGATTTAAAAAAGAATTCAAAATTTAAAAAAATAGTCTAAAGCTAGGAGGATTTAAGACTGCCCACACTCAAGGGCTGCAGTAAAGAATGCAGAAGGATGCTAACCCCTGACTTTAAATCAAGTGCTGATTATTAATAATAGGAAACATTCATGCAAATTCTCTTCTCCCAGTACAGTTAAGGAAATGGTTTTCACACTTGAGTGGGTACCGAATCCCCTGGAGGGCTGCTTATTAAAATCCAGATGGCAGGTCCCCACTCCCTTCCGACTCACCAGGGCTGGGGTGAGACCCCCCAATTGCATTTCTAACAAGTTCCAAGGTGTGGCAGCTGTGACAGAACAGCACACTGGAAAGGGCCGACTTAAGTCATACTTATTGATGGCAGTGATTCGGAGCACAGCTGCATTGCTACTAGAATTTGGGGGAATCCCTTTGTGCTTGCCAGATAATGCTGGGGGGGGGTGGTAATCGTTGATAGAAGAATTGAACAATGGACTTAGGCAGAAGTTCTCAGATAGTGTGCTTGAGTTTCATTAAGAGTTTAAACGAAAACAGTAACAACATAAAACCCACCCCAGGGCAGGGCAGCTATAAGTCTCAGCAGTTGCCTGGAGGAGGAGAATAAAGAGAAACTTTTTTGAAAAAAAGATACTTGTCAAACAAGCACATGGCAGGGAGTAGGCATTAGAGAAGGAGTGAGGAAACGTAGGAAGTCTAAAGTACCGGGAAAAGGACGGTTAAGGTTCTGACCAACATGGGAAAGAAAGAAATGCAAAAAAAGAAAAAGAAAAGGAGAGAAAAGAAGAAAAGCTTCACGTTATTGAGACTCAGAAAGTTGAGAAGACCTCACCACACCTTGTAGCTGCACCACTTGGTGCTATGCTGCAAAATGGGAATTTGGGGAGGAAAACATACAGTCCCCTTAAACATACAGTCCCCTTAAAGGAACGATCTCTCCTCCATCTCCTTAGCATGGCTCAGGGTGAGTCCATCTTCCTTGGAGTGGTCTCTTGGTCCTGTGATGGCCTCAGCCCAGCAGGAATGCTGGGTCTGCACCCAGGCCAGAGTTGATTCTCTCCTGACCAGGATTTTATTTATTTATTTATTTATTTATTTATTTATTTATTTATTTATCAGTGGACCACAATTGCTACTTGAATCCTGAGAGTTCCTAATTTAGCAAGTAGCCTTCTCTACATTTCCCACTTAAGGTCAAGGCCTCTCCTATTTTGACATTTGTTATAACCATTTGTCCCATTAGCAGGGGAAACATGTATAGGCTTTTGGCTAGGATCTAGAAGAAAAAGATAGAAAGGAGAAAAGGTAGAAGTTATGCCTTTTGAATTAGAACTCAGAAAAGTGGGTAGCTTTACTGGTGCCAGTTGTTCCACTGGACCAGGGGCTTCCGGAAGGGGTAAGACCATGACCTTGTGAAGGGATAATTATTCCTCCCATCTCCTTAGTATATCTTCCTGTGAATCAGCTTTCCTAAGGGTTGGTCAACTAGCCATGTGATTGACAGGCCCAAGTAGGAGTACCTTTTAAGGGAAGGAATAATAGTATGTCCTATCTTTGTCCAGGGAAGGGGTAAAACCTTTGACCAGGAGGAAGTAACTTTTTCCTAATGGGCTCAACAAGCCCTCACATCTTCATCTTTTCATGTAGAAGTTTAAATCTCAAGGGGACAGTTGTTCTGTTTCTTGTTCTATGATTTTCAGGGAAATAGGATGGCTCCAAAGCTGACCTGACCGTGAGGGAGGGGTCAGTCCCCAGTGGTTTCTGGGACTAATGCCTGTTTATCTAACAGGACAGAGCAGAACTGTTGTGGAACAAAGATCTATCTGTTTGGCATAATTCTCGATTCCCTCTCCTCTCCCTACCCCTCTGATCCTTAGTGTTGACATCTTACTCATAGGCTAATTTCTCTCCACTTCCCTCCTGTCTCTATTTAGGAAAACAGTAGTGAGCCTGGAAATTTAAAAATCCCATGTTTAATACTTATGCATGCACATACCTGACAATGAACTGTTAAGAACACAGAAAAACAAACACATTCAGGTTGATCGGACAAGATTCCCCTAAGAAGGGTCACACATGAGTTCATTTCCCTCTAGGTAGAATGAGCTTTGCTGGTTTATTAGAAGGCCATGTTCCCAGTGTGTGTGTATGTGCGTGTGTGTGTGTGTGTGTGTGTGTGTGTGTGTGTGTGTGTGTGTGTTTATCTCTCTGTCCCTTGGATTCATGTAGATGACTGGATGTTACAATGTCTCTGAAAAAATGAGCAACATTATATGTTCACTGGCACAGTCCAGAAAAGCAACTCTCCCACACTTGTGAGACAAGTTGTCACCTTCCTCTGAGCTCCATCTCCCGCTATAGCCTATGTAGCTCAGCCGCTGCAGTGCTTTGCTCCAGCCTTTGCAAGTCCTCCTCAGGCTTCCACCAGGACCCACAATTCCCTGAGTCCCAATGTTTTCTCAGTCAGAGAAGTGGCACCGATCCATATACCATCCTCTGATCCCTGTCCTTAGGGTACACTCCTAACTGGAACACTCCCCTCTTCCATCACCAACTTTCCATAAGCCCTTGACATTAATGCAGGCCTCCTTCCCAGAATGCACTTCAGTCTCCACGTTCTCTGTCCTCCACTGCAAATGAGCATGTCTCCAGACTCATATCCCTCTGAATTTTTTGAACTTAAAAAAAAAAAAGAACCCATTACTCATATTCATAAGTTTTCCTTCCAAAAACATCTTCATGCATATAAAAATTCCTGAGGATTTGAAGCAAAGCTATTAAACAGGTAATAGTCAAGGAGGAATGTGTGCTTGGAGGCATACTTTAAAGAGAATACAATACTGACCAAGGGTAGGAGCTGGGCCACAAAACCCCAGCATTTCAGAGAAGGCATTTGGGAAAATGGTGACACCTTTGCTGGATGACAATGTGTTAGCTAGAACCCTGTGCAAGGCTCTGAGACAACCTCAAGGGAGGCACTTAGTACCACAGTGCCAGGTCTCAGAAAAACAAGCAAGCAAACAAACAGAAAGGTCTAGTTTGTAGCCTTTGCTCATTTCTAAAGCACCAACAATCTCAGGGTAGCTGAATCTTAGCTAATGACTCAATGTCATTGAAGAGGATTTAGGAAGATAAATGTCTAAGTTGTTCTCAGCAACTCATGGGAGCCACTGTCCTGAGTACCAGTGTTTCTCACCCTGTGATTTCTGGGTTCCTTGTCTTCTTTTCTTAGGATAATGACCACACTTATTTCACATAATTACTATTGCAAAATCTTCCAATGGTTTGTATCCCACCACAGACATTAGAAACCAGTGCTCAGGCTATGAAGACACTTAGTATGACCTGGCAAACATAAGACAAAGCTAAAGTTTGACCCACTTGGTTCTTGGGGCAGGCCGCACTAAGGATCAATTCTGAAATCCAGATCCACTTTCCCACCAGATTCAAGAAGCCCCAGCCTTTCTGTTACACAGTGAGTTGGCTTGACTTTCCAGATGGGATACTGTTGCATGGTTGGTTGGCTGGTTTTCCCCAGGACTTCACTGTTCTTTGTACTTTTTCTCTCCTTATCTCTTAGTTTTCTTTCTAAAAGTACTCTATGGTCATAGAAATCTAGGGTAATCAAAGAAAAAAATTGAGAGGGAATGTCACCATGTTGTTTTGGACATAAGCATCTATAATAAGCACTGGGAAATGCTCAAAGCATTGGGAAGCACTTGGGAGGTGCTCAATACCTTGGGAAGCATTGGGGAGACACTCAAAGCCTTGGGAAAGTCAAATATAAGGGCTAGAGAAACTGAGTGGAGGAAACAAGAGGCTTTGTTCTGTATGAACTCGTGGAAGATTGATAGCATTCCACGTGTAGGTGGAAAAGGCAAGATCTCTCAGGAGGGGCAGGTCTTCTAGAGCATGCATCAACAGGCCCTCGGGTAAGAGAGGAAATAGAAAAAGGAAGCCCAGGATTTTTGGCTGAAGCCTGCTGGGGGATTATGGAGATGGGGCATGGAACTGAAGGACACATAAGCCTTTATCCAAGCCAGGCCAATGGCTGAAAGAAGAACAAGGCTCGCATTGTTCCTGGGCTCTGAAGTGGGAGGCAGGTTTCTTCCTGGAATTTGCACCTATGCAGTCAGCTCTGTTTCCTTGCTAATGGCAGTACAAGCTCCTTCTCTGTCCTCTCTAATAGCAGCCCAGGCAGAACAGAGTGCCAAGCCTGAAGACCCACCCAACCTGGCTCCACTGTTTGTCTCTGCCCTCCTAATCCTCGGCTGAAGGTCAAATGGAAGACTCCCCTCCAGTTAAATCAGGTGTTACCAAGAAGAAGCTGTCTTGGCCAAATTAACCTCATATGACAAGTCAGTGATGAAATCCTTACCTAGACAGGAGAGGTGATACTCAGGACAAGTTTATGACTCACCAAATGCCGTGAATATGGAGCAACCATCTGTCTCCTGGGACTTGAGCTCTGGTCGCACTGTTTTCTATGAGCCAGAACAGCAGAGCATCTTATCCTCTCATTGGATCTAAGCCAAGAAGGTGCAGAGCTGAGGAAAGTCTGGCATTTCTTACAGCAGCGGCTATGTTAGAAGTAAGCACAGTTCTTAATCACCTCTAGCCTCACATTAATTTTTCTGCAGAGGATAGGTAGTGTCACCTGTTCTACAAGCTACTTAAGATCTCCCAAAGTGAAGTCAGGGCCCATGTCACAGACACATCATCCCAGTTGAGATAGAAGGATGGCAAGTTCAAAGCCAGCTTTGGCAACTTAGTGAGACCCAGTCTCAAAATTCAAGTCAAAGGATGTACATGAATACAGTTCAGTGGTAGGGTGCTTGTCTATTACATATAAGTTTCTAGATTCAAGTCTCAGCACTAGCACAAACAAACAAACAAATACAAACCAAGGTAAAAAGAAGGCTGGGGTATAGTAAGCATACTTATTTAGTATATTCAAGGCCCTAATAATGCAAGAAAACAAATGTATCAAGATATTGAAAAGCTTGTATGATTTGGTCTTCATAAATTCCATAAAAACATAATAAATAAAGTTATTATTATCACAGTAGGATAAAGACAGGATAATTTGGTATGACCTGAAAAACTAGGGGGCAGAAGGCCAGCATTAATAGCAAGTTTTCTATCACTGTGACAAATATCAGGGGACTTAAAAAGAAAGAGTGACTTTGACCTGATTGGTCTGGTGACCCAACATTGTGATGAGATGTTTCAGTCAGTTATATTTTTTTCATTCCCTGTGATATTGCCTATTCAATACAGAACTGCCTTTTTAAGACTATGCTAGCTGACACCACCAGAATATGAATACTATAGTTATTTCATTTTACCAACTGCTCTTGATGCCTTTCTTTTCCTCTCTTCTTTCTCTCTTTTCATCCTTTTGTCTTTCATCCCTACTCCAAATTATTCCTTATTGTTGTGTGACACTACTCCTGGGGACATGTGTGCAAATGTCTATTCACCCGAGGTAGATACAGAGAACCAAGGACAGACCAAAATATGGATATGATGAAGCAGTGAATTTTATTGGGGTTACTTACAGAAGCGTGCATAACTGGTGACTTACAGGTGCAGGATGACCCCTAAAACAGCTGCATGGCTGGTGGTTCACACAAGCTGGAAACCCGACGCTCACTGCACAGCTTGCAAGCCATTCGATAGTTTCTAGAGTATCCTTTTCAGGTGGTTTAGTTGTTTCTGCTTTTTCCAGTCTTCTCAGCTTCCTGGTTTCTCTAAGAACCTTCTTTGGATGCTTGGCTTGTCTGGGAGTCTTCACTCAGCAGTCTTCACAGTGTATGTACTCTTGAGGTAGGAAGGACCTAGTGAATCTGGTCAGTTTCAGGGACTTCCTGAAGCTCTTTTGAATTGTTTTCTTTCTGTCTTACAAGCTTCCCTACAGAGTGGAGTGCTTCATTTCCTTGTATATATTTTGTCTTAAAGTACCATGTTGTTTTACCTCCCATTTCATATCTTATGTGTTAACACGTTGCTTTACAAGATGGAAGGTTTTAACCTCAGAGGAAACTGCTGCACAAGTTATTTCCACCCATGTCCTGTACAGCTTCTTTTCTTACACTTTGGATGCCCCCTAGAGGTTTATGTTTGTGAGTTCATAGCTGGTGGTACTGTTCTGAGATGTGCCACCTTTGGGTTTTGTTGTTTAGCTGGAGAAACTAGACTTGTGGAAGGTAGCCTTGAAGCTGGGAATCTATTGCTCGTTTTAACTGAAGCTCTCTTCCCTTCTGGACCAATCGAGATTTTCCCAACATGTATAGAGCCCCAGACACCATGCCTTCCATACTTCGATGGCTCAAACTGTGAGCCAGAATAAACCTCTTTCTGCCCTTATGTTGCTTCAGTTAGGCATTTGGCCAAGTGATGTAAAATAGCCAATGGATTTTTGACAAATTAAAGTGTGTCTACTGAGGATGTACAATATGCCGCAATGAAACATGGGAACACTGAAACCTGGCTAATTTGAGCAAGAAAGAATATATCATTTCATATGTTTGCCATCTCTAGTGATGTGAACACTTGAAACCTGCTTGTATTAAAAGACAATATTATCATTATCTTTTACAATTGGTCCTCTGAACTTTTCCTATCTAATTAAACTTATGTATCCTTTGACAGCTCTCAAAAATAAATCATACAGAGAAAGGGAAACTATTTTTAGTAAAAAAAAATTAATAGCTTAAGAGGATATAAGTTACATACTTTACAATCACCATCTAAATTGTTTTTTCAAGGTTCTTCAGCATATCCATAGAATTGTGCAATTATATAATCACATTCTAGTTGTAAAACATTCTGTTACAAGAGAAAGAATCCCCTCACCTGTTACTGTCATTTCCTATTCCTGGATACCTTCTATTTTCTGTCTCTGTAAGTTTCCTTATTTTATACATCACATATAAAGGTATCATACATGTAAAGGAATCATAGATGATGCACACATTACATGCAAAGGAATCACAGATGGTGTACACATTACATGTAAAGGAATCTTTGATGATACGCCCTTTTCTGACTGACTTTGTTTACTTTACAAAATGTTTGAACATTTATCTGTGTTGGATTCTTCCTTTTCACTGATGAATGAATGAAATAGCTCAGTGTAAATATGCTGCTATGTTGATTTTCCAGTTGATGAACGTTTAGGATGTTGCCATTAATTGAATACTATGATATAGTTGTTTATAAGTACTTGTGAACAAATGTGTCTGTGTGTGTGTGTATGTGTGTGTGGGACAGAGAGAGAGAGAGAGAGAGAGAGAGAGAGAGAGAAATCAGTAAATCAGTGTTCATTTCTTATGAGTATCTAGGGGTAGAGATTCTAGGTAAGACTATAATGATGTGTTTAACTTTCAAGGAAATGCCAAGTTATTTTCCAAAGCAGCTGTTCCATGTTACAATTTTTACCAGCAGTCAATGAATGTCCTATTATATCCACATCCTTGTCAACATTTGTTATAGTCTGTCTTCTTGTTAAAAGCCTTTTCAGTGAGCATGACATTACAGCTTTAATTTGCATTTCCATCAAGACTAAAAATGGCAAACATGATGATGGTTGACTTTAGTTGTCAACTTGGCTGGATTAAAAATATACCTCTAAGAACTGTTAAAATGGAGTCTGGGCAAATCTTTCAGGGTTTACAGAAAGGACTGTATTGAGTCTGTGAAATGAGTGGGAACATTTATCTTCAACCCAAGTGAGTGCTATTCGATGGCCTTGGATCCAGGCAGGACAAAGGCAGCTCCTTCTCATTCTGATAGGCTGTGCTCTTCTTCATGCCTTGGACACAAGAACTCAAGGCAAGCCTGGTATCAACACTTCAGGTCTTATGCCCCATACTCTCTAGGTCTTTAGTTTCTAGAAAACTTTTTGTGCTACATTGGTGCCTCAGTCACTTGATTCAATTCCTCTATCTATCTATCTATCTATCTATCTATCTATCAATCAATCAATCATATATATACTATCTATATATACTATCTATATATACTATCTATCTATCTATATATATATACTATACTATTATGTCTTTCTGTCTGCCTGCCTATCTATCTATCTATCTATCAATCAATCAATCAATCAATCAATCAATCATATATATATATACTATCCATCTGTCTTTCTGTCTGTCTGTCTGCCTGCCTATCTATCTATCTATCTATCTATCTATCTATCTATCTATCTATGTAACTTGTTGAGAACCCTAGTGAAGCCTGACCAAGAACACTGTCTTCATTTTTTTATTCCTCTGAAATATCAAAATTCTTCAACAGAGTTTTGAATTAGGTTTGAAGTTTTTTGGAATCCCAGACCAAAGAAGATATGCTGAATTATTTCATTCTTATTGTTTTCTTCAGAAACTACTGACAACTTCACAGGCAGAAACAAGCACTCACTTGAAATGGAAGCAAGAAAGACTGCTATGCAATTATGTGGATGGTAGGTTCTCCACTTGAAAACATTTCTCAATGTCTTTTCCATAAACATTAAGTGTAATAATATATATCAGGTAAAACATGGTATGATGTTCTGGTTAGTTTTTTTTTCAACTTGATATAAGCTAGGGTCATGGGAATAAGGAATTTCAGCTGAGAAAATGCTTCTATTGATTGACCTGTTGGCAAGTCAGTGGAGCATTTTCTTGAGTGATAATGGATGTGGAGAGCCCAACCCACTGTAGGTGGTGCCATCCTTGGGTTGCTGGTCCTAGGAGGCAAAGCCAGTAAGCAGTACTCCTCCCACTTCCTGCCTCTGTTCCTGCTTGAGTTCCTACCCTGACTTCCTTCAGTTTCAGACTGTGATGTGGAACCATAGTGCAAATAAACCCTTTCCTTCTCAAATTGCTTCTGGTCATGGTTTTTATCACAGGAATGGAAAACCAAACTAAAACACATAGTCATGTAAACTTTGGGACACAGACCACTCTACCCCTCCTTAGGTGTGGTCCCTATGTGTTTGCAGAGAAAATGTGCTACAAGTTTTTCCTTTGAAGAATCTTGTTGAAGAGTCTCACCTGTTCTCTTCCACGCAGGTTCAGCTATGAAGTCCTTTTTGTATATTATGTCTTTCAACACTGAAGAAATAGAGATCTGTAGAACATATATGGAAAAAAGAGTGAAATGTAAGGAAATTGGTCCAGTCCAGGTGTTGGCTCTTGGTGGAATGGGTAACACCCCTGGGAGCAGATTCCTGGCAGATGGAAATATCTACCCATTTCAGGTATCCAAACTGAAACTACTTTTCAGCAAGAGACACAGAAATATCCAGTCCTTTGTAAGTCTGGAACATTCTAGCTCATTGTGGGCTGACATCCAGGTAGGCAGCAGCATATGAAAGTCAGGAAGCAGGGAGAGAACACACAGCTAACCTGACATCCTTTAGAACTCAGCAACTGGAAATGGCAGGAAGCCACACACTAATAATCAAAGAGAAAGGAGAGCTCCAGAGGCCGGGAGGTTTATAAGAAGACCTCCAATTAAAACCTGCAGTTCAGGAACAGAAGCATGAAAATAAACAATGCATTCATCTCTAAGGACCAGGAACACTATCCAGGAATTCATTAAGAAGCAAAACTGATGAAAACCAGGTCATAAAAGGGAAGGGTGGGTAGATTTTAGACACTTACATCCAAGGAGCAAACCCACAAAGCATTTACACCATGTAAGGAAGAAGATCAAATGTGATTCTATAAACCCTTCATACCGTAGACATCATACTTACAGGAACTAATTTGAGCTTATATTTCTGAGCTAAGGAAGAAGAGGTTTATGAACCAAGGATAAAGGCAGTCATTACAGAATGGAATGTTAACACATCCCTTAGCCTCATCCAAACAGCAGGTGGCCTAAGGCCCAGTTATTCCTCTGATTGTGTCCTAGTATTTTTGATTCCCATCCCTGTATTAATGCTGCCTGAACTATGCCTGATTACACCTGAATCTGGCTGTTGTCCCAGAATGCACTTTTGTAGCTTCTGACACCCAGGAGGGCAACCAGCTCCTCCTACTTGGGCTATTCTTCATCACTTCTTAAGGAGAAACTCTTCTCCCAGAGCAGCTGAGCTATTCTAGCCATATAAGAATACTCCTGCATGGACTTGGTGGATATCCAAGTCAATATTTTAGGTATGAGAACTTGCTATAAAATTACCTTGGAAGACTGTCAGTACTCTGGAGCCAGCAAACGGTACTCTGCCCAATAAAGTTTTGAAGACGATATTTGCCAAACTCTGGGCATATTTATGATTTTCTCTTCTTAATTCATAACTATGAAGCCAAAGGTTTCTTTCTTCAGTCCCTTCAGGGACTACAGAAGGCCACTTTATAGAGAAACACTGTAAACTATCTAGTTAGATGTGGCAGGTATTTTTTTACTTTTGCTTTTTAAAAATTAAAATATAATTACACCATTTCCCTCCTGTCATTTTATACCTCAACTCTTTCCATCCGTCCTTTGTTCCCTCCAGATTCTTAAGAATTAAAAACAAAATTAAACTCATTTTCTTTATTATTGCTACACATATAAGTGCATAGATATATAAATACAGTCTGTTGATTCCATTAGTATTGGTTGTAGGTATATGGTTTCATAGCTGACTGCTTGACATTGGAAAACTGATTAAAAGGCTTATCCCAGGGAAGACTAATTTTCTACCCTTCAGCATTTCTTAGTTGCTTGTGGTTTTTGTCTAAGCGTGTGGCCCAGTGATATTCCCCTTCCCGTGTTAGCATGTCTATTGGTGTTCTTCTTTTTCAGGTCTTGTTTGGGCAGCCATATTGTTGAGGTATCATGGGTGGAGATTCCTTGTTATTTGTAGGAGGCACAGTATCACAGCAGATTTTCTGCCTCTCATCCATTCTTCCCCCCCCCCTCTTCTGAGATGTTCCCTGAATCTTAGGTGTGTTACATGTATCCACTGGAAACAAACAGCCTTGATCAGTTGTTTTCTGCATTTTGAGTATTTGTGCTTTTCTATAGCAGTCTCTGATAAGACAAAGAGAAGCTTCTTTGATGATTGGTGAGAGCTATGCCTATCTGTGGATCTAAGTATCAGTACTTACAATATAGGTAAGTCTGGGGAAGTGGAGGTTGTAGGCTCTCCTTTAAGATCCATGATTTCTCTAGACTTGGGGAGTTGACTAAGTTTCCAGTACCAGACATAATTTCTCTCCTGTTGACCAGCCTTAAGTTCAATTAGACAACAGTTGGTTGCTACCAAGATATACATGGCACTCTGCACCCTTAAGGATATCTTACCATGCTGCTCATTGTCATGGTTCGCAGACATCACAGCTATGTAGGACTACCAGTTGCTTCCCTCCATTGGTAGTTCGCATAGAACCTTCTTGTATTATAAAAGCTAGTCCTCAGAGAGGAGACTTTCAGGTCACAGCCAACTTGGATCCTCTGTGTCTTGTATTCAAAGGCATGATATCTCTAACAATAGGAGCTTACCTTCTGGGAGAAAAGTCAAAGGCAACAGCAATAGCTTATATATTTTATAAATAATTATATTTGACATATAATATATTTTATATTATATTAATATTTCATGTATAATATTAATAGTGTAGCATCAATAATATAATATTATAATATTAAATATTTTAATATATTTAATTCGATTAAACACGCAGCTATCTGGGAGACAAAGGAGGATGGGTTACATGAGTCCCAGAAAACTGTTGTGAAAATGAATATTGTGAGAATGAAAATGGGATGAACAGCTCTACTCAGAGTGAAAATCACAATGGCATCCATGGAAGAGGAGATACTGAAGAGAGAACTTGAAAGATAATATAATTTTCTGCTATCTGGTGGACTCTAAAGGATTTCAATCTGGAAAATATATAAAGGGGAAACCACAGAGAGTCTTTAAATACAAGGCTCTTAGTTCTTGGCTCTAAGATGTTACAGTGACAAGTACAAAAGTAAAAAATATAAGTTAAAAAAAAAGAGAGCTACTGAGAGACTTATGATTTGCATTTCTCCAAACTCCACAAGTTTTCATTAGAGAAGCAAGAGGAGAATTGGGGTAATGAAAAGGGAAGGAGGAGGAGGAAGAAGAAGAGAAAGAACTGGAGGAAGAGGAAGAGAGCATCTCTCTTCCCGTTGTAGTTCTGAGCTTCCTCCACTAAAGGCAGTGGCAGCTAACATGCTTTGTTTAACTTTCAACTTTCTATAAGAGTTGAAAGCCTAGAGGGTCAACACTGAGACAATCATGTACAAAGGACAATGGGAACTGATGAGATGGGGTGGAGGACTGGATGGTGATGCACAAGGGCTTTCTGGTTCCAGGGGAGTTTAGCAGCCTAGTACAGGTAGCAAAACCTGTAACCTTGTAGTAGCCTCAGGGCAGAAGACCTGTGTGAGGTTGTCTCAGTGGTAAACCAGAAGTCTAGGTGAAGGTAGAAACCAGAAACACACAGTAGAGTAGAGTAAAGGCATAGAGAGACCAACAGAGGAGCTGACTACATTGAAAATACGTTTGAGCAGCTTGTGAGAGGCAGGGCCACTGACGACCTTTGATGCCAAGCCTGATGCCCTAAGTTCAATCCCCATGATGGAAGGAGAAAATAGACTCCTACAAGCTGACCTCTGACCTCCACTAATGGTCCAGGGAAATTTGTTCATGCATGCTTACACACACAAAATAAAAGTAATCATCTCTTTTAAAGGGAGAGAAAAAGTAGCCTACAGTTTATAGCTACTAAGGAGAGAGTTGTATCCTGATGCTGGGGCCACACCAGGGAGGGACAGCTGTAGGCATGATATGCATTGTGATTTCTGCATGAATATCTTGGCTGGAAAGATCAGTAAGCTTAGCTTACTGTACTCACTTCAAGGCTCTGTGGCATAAGGGCTGTCCCTGGAGGTCTGTTAGCTGGTCCCGAGGAGATCAGGAATGGTAAATATCAGGCCCGGAGCTTGATAGAGGGCATGATTAGTGGGTGAGCTCTTGTTGGTGAGTTTGTATTTGAAAAATACCCACTGAGTAGCTAGCTCTAGAAACTGGCTAACCCTGAAACCGTGGATGAGGGCTCAACTGTCAACACATCCGTGTTAGTTTCTTTTTCATCACTGTGACCAAACACTTGACAAAAGTGACTTAAGAGAGGAAAAATTTATTTGGGCTTATAGCTTCAGGGAGATTTCAGCCCATGTGGAAAGAAGGGGTGGTGAGCCAATAGTAACTGGTATGTGTGACAGTGGCTTCTTATATGCCTTGGACCAGGAAGCAAAGAGAAGTAGATAGAATGTAGTAGTAGTTGTAACTTTCAGGGCCCTTCCCTAGCCACCTGCTTCTGCTAGCTAAGGCCCATGTCCTAAATACTCCTCCATCTCTCAAGCTCCCAAGCAGTACCACCTGCTGGGGGCCAGGAGTTAATACACACAAGCCCATGGGGGGACATTTTAAGCTCAAACTGCAATTGCATCCCAACATAGAATATAAAAGCCATGGTTAATGTACTTGAGGGATCTTATTAAAACAGAAACTTGGGATCCAGCCTTCTGGAACTCATTTAGTCATCCAGGTGGGGTTTATAATTTGCATTTCTAACAATCTTTCAAAGGTTAATATTGCATCCACTGATCTGCGGCCCTCTCGTTAAATAGTGTTGATCTGAAGGAGATGAACAGAGTAGAAGTCACTGGCATCCTAGATGTCAAACAGTCCCCGCATAACCAAAGATTCCATAGGGAAGGAGGTACTCAAGCTATCCAGCTACCCTATCCAGGACTGAGACTAGGTTGTCTGAGCTCTACAGATACCAACTTCAATATTCCACATGGAAGGAAGTCAAAGTCAAACTTACTATACATACTGACGGTCTTAGGTCAATTCAAAACCAGGGAGCCTCCTCCCAAATGTACTTAGATGCATGAAGGGCAGCAGAATTCCACAAGTTAATTGATCACTGGCCATTTGACAATGACTACATGTAGATGAAGGCACAAGCTAGATGTTGTAGGGTTTTATCTAAATGATGTAGTGTTTTGTTTTCAGTCCAGTGTAATACAAATCATAAATCTGATACACCTTCAAAATGAAGGACTGTAGCAACAGAGATCATGAACTGGAATATTTAGCAGCAACGCAGGAGAGCTCTTCTTCCTCCCCACGGTTGCTCTGCTCCAAGCAATGATTTCTATCATCCTAGATATGGTTTTCCTGACTTTGAATTTTGATGTGTGTGTGTGTGTGTGTTTTGGAAGCTTAAAAAATTCTCCTTGCTTTGTAAAACTCAGATTCCTTCTCATTTCTCTGTAGCATTCCATTGGATGACTCAGCACATTCCTGTCTTTCCGGTGATGGGGTGTGCCCATTTTTGTGTGCTGTCATGAACACCTCTGCACATGTTCCATACAGACCATTGGAAACAAATGAAAAGTCCACATCTTAGTCAACACGGCTGGCTGTTTTATTTTAGACCTCCTGGTTGGGGCTCAGCAATGTCACCCCAAAGTTGGGTGTGCATAGTGAAGAAAAGAGATAAAGGTAAGTGATGGTTTGGAGAGAAGTCGAAGTTCCATTTGGGGCCACTTGCCTGGGGCAGGGCAGCCTGCCTGAGGCCAAGTAGCTTGCCTGAGCTAAAATGTTTCTGTACATGAGAAAGGAAGTGAGAACTTCAGCAGCTCTTAGAGCATTCCTGCGCACTAGAGACAGCACTAAGCATTTAGTTTGTTTTGGAAGCTGGGTAACCTAGGCACAGTGGGTATAAACGTGAGTACTTCATACCAGTCCCTAGTGGGGATGACAAATACTAGAGACAGATGGGTGAGAGACACACTCAGGCAGTGTGGTTAAAAAGGTACAGTAGGGATGCACGCCGAGTCTTCACCCAGGAATTAAGAAGGCATCCATCAGTCTGCTCTCCTAGAGCTGAAGAATGGCATTAGGAGGTGAATTGGAGCCAAGGCTTGATAAATGAGCGGTGGCTCATTAAGAAGGTAATGGAGAGACAAGCCTGAGCAATGGCTTAGAGGTTGGGAAGATGGTGACAGGGCTGAAGGCAGCCCAGGGCTCTTGTCGAGAGGCATGGGGGTGGGCAAGAGCAGGCTGTAACAGCAGTTTGAGAGCAGACCCTGAAAGGTCCCTCTGCTTCACCGAGCATGAACCTTGAATGGCCATTGAAGTCTGCAACGATGGCACTGCTGGAATCCTTCAGAAAGACGTGGCTGTAACAGGCTTTGTGATCTAAGGTAGACAGCAGAGGAAATGAAAAAGAAATACGACAGATTCGATTTTGAATAAAATATGGCACTGTTCTCTCTTGCAGGACAAGAATCCTCATTTGTGGGGACCTGGGAAAGTACTTAAGGTGATGATCTTGTTCTGCCAGGGTGAGCCCGGTCTGAAGGTAATTTCTCTAAAGCAGCTGTTCTAAGTGTTAGCTAAATGGCACCAGGGGATTCCCTGGGCACAGGTGTCATGTTCAATCTTAGTCATCTATCAATAAGCCGGATTCCATGTGCTGCTCGGATGGCAGCGCTGCACCTCTGAGACAGGAATTCTATTAACAGGCACATTTTGTGGCTCCAGTCCGCAACCCAGCTGCAATCCCTTCAGAGATGCATAGAAATCCTTGGTCTCTTTCAACAGTGGCTTCACCCTGAATAATCCAAACATAAGTAACACATATATTTTGACTAAATAACTCAAACACCCACGACCTGTGTCTTCTTCCTACTGCTTGGGGTGGGTTCCTGAGTTGGTCCTTTTAAAACAGGAAGTAAAATACAAGTATTTAAGTCATTTTAAAATACAAGTATTCAAGTCATTTAAAAAGATTTTAGTTTTTGACAATGTGTGTTTATTTCTGTGTGAGTTTGTGCATATGAGTAAAGTGCCCTCAGAGGCCAGAAGGGGACATTAGATGCCATGAACCTAGAGTTACAGGTGGTTGTGAGCCGCCTGGCATAGGTTCTGGGGACTGATCCCCTGCGATAGCAGTACAGGTTTTGAAACTCTGAGCCACCTTTTCAGGCACTACTTAGGGTTTTGAATAACTAACATGAAAGGCAACACACAAATTTCTCTCTCACCCTTAAAGCAACAGCTATCTCTTCCCAGCCTCGCACCAGTGCTGGCTTCGGGCATATTGTTTCAAAGGTACTCCATATAACTAGAACAATTGCAACCATACTTGTTTTTAAAAACACAGATGGTAGCACATTTTTCTGCTTCCCTGTATACTTAGCCCTGGCTAGACATCTCTGATTTGAAAACTCATAACTGAAATAGTTCCAAGTGTGAAACATGTTGAATGCCAACATGATGCTCTCAGTACAAATTCCACACTTGGCCTCATGATGGGTCATGGGTCAAACACCGGAATACTAAGATAATTGTGTAAAATTGTCTTCAGGTTCAGACATAGAAGTAATCTAAATGATTTTTGTATAGATTTGGAAGACATCCCGGTATTCCTCATTGTGTAGATATAAATATTCCACAACAAAACCATCAAAACTCTACCCCTTTGTTCTCACACATTTCAGATATGTTACATCTGAGACTAGTAGTTTTATGGCATTCTTTTCCAATTTTGGTTTAATTTTTAGAACTTTTGCTTGTTTGTTTTGTTTTTGTTCATGTCTTTACCTTTTTGTTTGTTTTTGAGACAAATAGCCTGTTGTTTTTAAAACAAAACCTCAAATTTACCAATGAAGACTCAGGATTCAGACACTGAGGTGAAAGCCTGCTAGCTCAGAGAGACAGAGAAAGCACCCAGCCGATCTTCCTCCTCCACCGATATCCCAGAAACAAAAAGCTCATTTTTCTTCTCCACAATATTTAACCCTTTCAAATTGAAATCCCTCCTTTCTACTTCCTGTGTATCTCTCTGTCTGTCTTCCTGACTTCCTCTTTCTCTCTCTGTTTTTCCCCCTATGTTTTCTGCCTGTCAACTTGTTACTCACTTTGCCTGCCTCTTGATGGATCTAAGGTTGAGTTTATTCAGTCTTGTTTATAATATACAGAAAGCTTTTGGATTAAAGGTGTGTGCTAGGGCTGAACCACACCACAAATGGAGACAGATTTTTCCAGTATACAGTCTCGGGGTTCACAGTGTGGTCAAATAGCCTGCATTAAGAGCCACCATCTCTTATACTCCATTGCTGGGATAGATTTGTGCTTTTTATCTCTTGGGAAATATGTAGAAGACAGTTGCTTGCAGTTGCTGTGATTGTTGTATCTTACACCTCTGTCCTCCGTACACCAGAGTCCCAGGCTCTCTGCACCGCTCTTAACACATGGCATGATTAACATTTTAACACTCTGAAGGTGTCCAGTTACAGTTTGTATTTGCATTATTATTATTATTACTACTACTACTATAAGTTTTGAGATTAAAATTACATCGTTTGACGCTTCCATTGCCTCCCTCCTAAACTTAAATACAATTTGCTCAGCCTGTATTATGTTATTTGTTTATATGTTTTCAGGGCTGACCATTTAGTATTAGATACCCAATTGATGAGCTTTTCCCCAAGGAAGACTATTTCTCCCACTTAGCATTTTTCAGTTTTAGGGTAGGGTTGAGGTCTTGTGGACTTTTCCTCATGCATGTTGACCTGTGTATTGATGTTGTTCTTGCTTAGCTCATGTTTAGGCAGTTATATCGATTAGAGTTTCTGTAGCTGATATCACTTGGAGACAGACTCTCACATCAAATGCTCTGATCCTTTGGCTCTTACACTGTGCCCTCCCCCTTCCAGGATGCTCCCTGAGCCTTAAGTGAAGGAGTTGGTTTGTAGATGTATCCATTGGAACTGGCCCCTACAACTCCGCATTTGTACTGGTGGTGCTTTACTGTAATGGTCTCTGTCTGTTATGAAGAGAAGGTTTCTTGATGAGGGGTGAGTACAATACCTAAATCTGAAGATTTGGAGCTAGGAGCCTCTAATGAGAGAGAACCTGCAATGTTTGTCTTTCTGGTTCTGGGTTACTTGACCCAGTAAGATCTTTTCTAGTTCCATCCAGTTACCTGCAGAGTTCATGATTTTATTTTTCTTTACAGTTGAATAGTTTTCCACAGTGTATATGTACCATATCGCCATTAGCCATTCATCAGTTGATAGACATTTAGGTTCATAAAAGGAGTTTGGGAAAATTCTTATACCTTTCTTTTCCTTATCCTTTTTCTTTTTTTCATAGTTTAAGAAGAATTGGCTAAAGATCTTTGAAAGCCTGGTAGAATTTTGATTTGAATCCATCTGGCCCTGAGTTTTGTTTTTAAGCAGTCTTTATAGTGCTACTTCAATCTTCTCACTTGTTAGGGGTTTGCACATGTGGTTGGTCTCTTCTTGATTTGATTTTGGTAGATTGGCTCAATCTAGAAATTCACTATTTCTTTTAGGTTTTCCACTTTAGCAGAGTGAAGAATTTTAAAATATTCGCTTACAACATTCTGAATTTCTTTGGTGTCTCTTGAAATGAATGTTTCTCTGTTCATTTCTGGTTTTCTTAATTTGGGTCACCCCTTCTTTCCAAAGAATCAGTTCTCAGATTAAATGATTCTTTGTTGTGTTTCTGTTTTTATTTCACTGATTTCTGCTCTGATTTTTATTACTTCTTGCCTTGACTCTGTTTGGACTTGTTTTGTTCTTGTTTTTCCAACTTTTTGCATTACATCATTCAGTCATTTTTTTGTTCTTTTTCAGATTTTTTGGCGTAGGCACATAGAGGTAACTTGGAATAATGATGCCTGCTTGCTTCCATTCGATGGGAGCACTTTGTCCCAACCTCTCACTCTAAAGCACTGCCTGTCTTTAAAGCTATGGTCTGTTTCTTGGAAACAACAAAGAGATGCATTTGGTTTCCTGATCTATTCAGCCAGCTTATGTCTTTTGATTGAAGAATTGAGACCATTGATATTTAAAGTTATCATTGAAATGTGTGCTATTCCTGGTTGGTGTGTTGCTGATTTTTAGTGTTGTTTGTGTTTTAGTGGTACTTTGAGTTTTAGTAATTATGGCTAGGTATTTGTTTCTTTCCATAGTCCTTTAGCTATACTTCTTTCTTTAGTCCAAAATAATTATCCCTATTTTAGGTTTGGTTTATTTTATATATATATAAAATATCCTATATATTAGGATATTTATGTAGTGGAAAGTTTCTCTCTCTCCTTCAATTATGGTGGATTGTTTAGTGGCCATAGTAGATTAGGCTGACAACTATGATCTATCTCTTAGAACTTGGAATGCATTGCTCCAGGCTCTTCTGTTTTTTAAAGTTTCCATTGAAAGATCAGCTGTTACTCTGATGGATTTTCCTTTCCCTCTCTCAGCATTCAATATGCTTCCTTTGTTCTGAACACTTAGTGTTTTAATGATGCTATGCCTTGGGCATTTTCTTTTCTAGTTTTGTCCACTTGGTGTTCTGTGTACAGCTTGACTCTGTACCAGTATGTCTTTCCTTGGCTTGAGGCTGTTTTCTTCTATGATCTTGTTGACGATCTACTGACTTGAGATTCTTTTCCTTGTCTCTCTAATTCAATGGTTTGGTTTCTTCATGGTGTCCCAAATTTCCTGTATGTCCCTTTTCTGGGTTTTTAATTGTTTCCTATTCCTCATTATTTGCTCTGTATTCTCTGAACCCTTATGCTCTATGATTTCTTTGATCCACTTTACTTGTAAAACTTCCCTTTGAGTTTTCTGGTTGGGTTATTGGGCTTTCCAATTCCATCTTCATTTCAGCTCTGTCTTTGTGTTTCTGTCTCCTTATTGACTGCTGTTCTCAATGTCTGAATTATCTTCATCATTCCCATCATCCATATGTTTGTGTTTCCTGGGGCACAGCTCTGGTGTTTATTCTCCCTAAGCTTCTTTTCCCCGGTTTCCTTGAGCTCTTTCTAAGTATCTTCTCTCAATTTCCTTGAGTTCTATGATGAAGTTTTTGGTTCTTCGTTTAAAATCTGTGTCATGGTGTTCGTGCCAGTAAATCTCATTGGCAAGTATTTACAAGGGGCTCGTAGGATTTGGAGAGAAAACACTAGTGTGATCTTTCATTAGCATTGGTATTTTCATGATGAGATGTGGGTTCATGGACATTTTGTTGGTTCCTAAGTGTGATATGGACAGAAGAGGTTGGGGCAGAAGAGAGATTGTATGTGCAAGGGACACTGTTGTAAAGTGTCAGATGAAGAAATTGAAACCCACTACCCAGCTGTAAAGTACCCATTCACATTTTTCTCCTAAGGAGCAAACAGAAGTGATACATGGTTGGGGTGGTTTTCAGCAGAAGAGTGGGGCCACTAGTGGCCAAGTTTGGGCAAGACCCAGAGGAGTACTGTATTTGTTTACTTATAAAAATTGCATTGGCTGAGGTCTTGCCATATCACCTCTGCTGACCTAGAATGCACAGTGACCCTCTCTTGCCTAGGTCTCCTCAGTACTGAGACCACAAGATAAAGCATCAGCACTCTTTGTATATATAGCAACTGCTCTTTGGTGAGATGAAGCTAGGAACCTATAAGGGAAGCTGAAAAAAAAAAACGAAGGAGACAGAACATTGAAGGAGAGAAAAATCCCATCTTCTTTCAGAGGCTATTGATTGATTTATCTTTCTATAGTTAAAATATGATTAATTTAAACGTAATAGAAAAGTGTTTGGGTGGTAGACGGGAGGTCTGGTCTCATTCTTTGATCCTGCTTCAGGAATGCCCGTCTGCTTAGCTTTTCCTGGATCCATCTACTCTGGTCATTATTAAAGTGGATGTTGGGGGCTGCAGCTGTCACTAAGACATAGAGCACCTGTTTGATATTAACACTACCTTGGGGCCCATTCCCAGCATGGAGAAAGTCAACTTGAGAATTCACACCAGAAAAGCCAATGGTCTGAAGTGGATTTCGGAGGTGAGTGGGGCTGTAGTGGGAGTGTTTCTCCTTTCCCTCAGCTTCCTTCCCTTGCTATTGCTTGACAATCTTCCAGGATCTTCAGGTCCTAGAGAGTAGAGGCAGATGATGGCTTCTTCTATAAAGGACTCACTGTTAATCTTGGAAAGGCTATCTTTTGGGAAGGGTCTGTGTGGCTTTGGTTTCCCCTCAGGGGTACAGAACATTGATTTTTTTTTTTTTGAGAGCCCTGGCTAGTCCACTGACTGCAGTGTTAGGATGAAAAGTTCTTGGTGGCATTGGAAGTCAGTGAGAAGCAACTTTTCTCTGACATGTGTGCTTGGGGCTGGAAAGAGACAATTGATTCCATATCATCCCACATTGATTCTCAAGACACAGGCCTGAGGAAAACATGCCTGGCTGCCCATGAGGAGAGCCTAACCCAAGGAGAGCTCTTGATACTTCAGAATGTAAATAATTTACTCCAGTCACTCATTCAGCAGGGCCGGGGAGGGAAGATTAATGGGCAGTTTGAAAGAAAGTCCAGTTAAAACCATGGCCACCCTTGTGTCATAGAAGCAAGAGCTGGCTTCATTTAAACAAAGGACGACTCCCCATCTGGCTGTGACCAGAGACCACACAGTGGCTGAGAACTGCCTGCCCATGCAAGGGCTTGCTCTCCCATGTACTGAGCAAAAGGAGACATGCTTGTGGAGGGGAGGTCATCCAATTATTTGTTACAAGCTTTCAGAAAGGAATGAACTTAAAACAAGTCTTAAGTGTTACAGTGACAAATATTTAATGTCACCTCAATGATTTATGGCACTTCTGTCTCTCATTTGAAAGCTTTTAGTTCAGTGGCAAAGATTACCAGGGGCCTTGCCCGTCGAGTTGAGACTCTGTCCCTTGACTGGGTCAGCACCACCTAGGAAGGGTGCACAAGGCAAATTCCCTGTCTGTGTAAGCATCCTTTGTGGATGGCCCACAGAGGCCAATCCAGGGTGTAACTGTGTGTCTAGCATCTGCTCAGTGGGTGTCCTGTGCTCCATATCTGTGGTGTGGGATTACATGTGAGAAAGGCTGAGGCCAGCCCATACAACAGCTGCAGAACCACAGGGTAGCCATATTCACTGGAACTCTGGAGGTACAGCATGCCTGTCATGTTGGGATACCTGTCCAGAATAAATGGTGAGCCTCACTATGCATGAGGGCCACCTCACTTCTTTTGATGTGTACATTTTGACTATGAGAGACCAACTGGCTTAACTGTAGGAAACAGGGACTCCTGGAAGAATGTGAAGCTGCTTGCCACCGAGTTCCGGGTACCATGCTGTGACGTCACCCTGGGACATGCCCTGCTACTGAGACTGGAGATCATATCAGCTGCTAGTGACCCACTGTCATCACCGGCCCTTGGGGCTGTGGGGTTGCAAGCTGGAATGGCTTTCTCTGTATAACTCCCAAGAGACAGATCATGACTCATGCAAGTCTCTGGCCAGGCAACCTAGGAATCTGGGCTGCATCCTTTTTCCGTGTGATGAAAGTATTTTCTAGCAGTCATTGTGTGCTTCAGACAGGCCAGGCACAACTCCATGCATTTTGTGTGCATTATTTCATGAACCTTCACAGAGCTTCTGGGAGGTATGTGAATAATTCTAGTTTGTAGAAAAGAAAAGTGAGGCATCGAGATATTTATTCAAGGGCACACAGCTAGCAAATGCCAGGTGAGGTCCCAACCAAGGCTACATTAATGCCTTAATGTAGTCTCTTAAACACTACATATTTTTCCTTCCCTACTATAGAGCTTTAGGTACTGTAGGACCGCCTGTTAGGGAGACCCCCACTCCATTCTCGGGATAGCGTCCACCCAAGGAAACACGAGAGACCGACTTGATGCAAATGCATGAGGTAGTTTGAGATACGTGTCGATCCAGAGCTCTGATAATAAACTACCTCATGCATTTGCATCAAGTCGGTCTCTCGTGTTTCCTTGGGTGGACGCTATCCCGAGAATGGAGTGGGGGTCTCCCCAAAAGGAGGTCCTACAGTACGTTATTGGCCTTCAAGTTCAAACCGAACCACTAGATATTTCCAAAGGATGAATTCAGGATGTCCATTTCAGACCTTGGTCCATCTATAAAGTTTTCCTTTCCAAACACAGGGTTGATGGTTTTTAAAGACCATTTTAAAGAATTTAAATGCAGGACATTCCCTTTGGACACGACTCTGCTTCTCCTTAGAGAGGCCACGCCGCTCTCCCATAAGTGTCTCCTGCCCATCTATGGAAGGATGCCTGTGCTGTCCAGTAAGGTTACAAGCACAGCCTGTTTGCTTCTGAAGGCTTTCTAATGGGAGGGAAACAGAGCAGGGCTGGGCAGACTGTGCTGCCTTCTCCTGGCTGCCTTGAAATAAAGTGAGCAACCAGAGCACGAGCCACTGTGGGGAGTGAGTGGTCAAAGGGAGGCAGAGGGGCCTCGATGCCTGCAGGGAAACCTGTGCTCTGATTCAGTGACTGTGGACAGGGAATTCTGTCCACGGCTGTGAAGGGATGTGTACAAGGCATGTGTAATGTTATTTTGTGGAAGACACTATGAGCATCTGTAGATTGTTGTATACAAGGGGATCCTCAAACTTGCATTTTACAATATAACTTGCATGTTTCTACATGTGTACATGTATTTGTGGGTATGCATGTACATGTGCACCTGTGTGTGCTCATGTGTGCATATGTGTGTGTCCTGTGATGTATTTGCTTACTGAAAGGACCTGTCCCATGATACCTCTGACCTGTCATAAAAGTCTCATAAAATTGTATTATTTTAATGAAGAACATTGACTTCCATATAACTAAAGAGAAGGAGAAGTAACTCTGAAGAAAGCTTCACACTCAAAGCTGGTTCCCAGCAATTGTGCTTTGAGGCAGAAGTATTTTAGGAATCACTAAGAAAGAGAAATTCATTTTTCTCTTCCCGCAATGGCTTCAGAGTGGCATATTTTCATTTTCTTTCTAAAAACTTGCCTTTATTCTTGAAAATGAACTGAGCTAGATATTCTTACTTCTGGCTTTCCTTCTCTGGGAATTTCTGAGTTTTTTTGTGGGCTCTGGTGATGACTTCTACTCTGATTAAATCTGAAGACTCAGACTTTCTCTCTTGGGCTGAAACATTTTGTCCTGCCAGTGTATGTAGAGATCATATCTCTCCCTTTGAAGTCAGTTTCTAAGGTGATATCTTGATGCCAGTAATTCCTGTAACTTAATTGCTATACACGTTCAATTGCTTAATATGCAGATTTTGTTCCATGTTATTGTTATTATTATTATTATTATTATTGTTATTATTAACAGTGCAGAGTCTGAAAACATGGCCTCATGCCCCTGAGCAAGCACTCTCCCACTGACCTGCCTGTGTTATATTTTTCACTCTGAAGCAGGGTTTCCCTAAGTCATCTAGGTTGTCCTTCTTGCCCCTCCTGCCTCAGCTTCCTGAGGAGCTGGGTGCACACCAGCCTATGATTCCGGGTCCACCTCTTAGGGTGTTTGTCTGTTTGTTTTTGAAAATATCTTAAGTGCGGTAGATTGCTGAGTAGTTTTCTTTTCCACTTAGGGGACTCTTCATTATCAGAGGCCCCGTTGGCTTACTTGCTGAGATCTTGCAGATGGCTCAGGCCCAGTGCTCTCCATGTAGTAGGTCTGTCAGTCTCTTGGTTCCATCTCAGAACACACCTTCTTATTTATAAATTTGTAATGTGTTAGGCAAACCTCTGTCTACTTTTGCTCTATTGATATATTTATGTCATTCTGCCATATTGTTTTAATGTCATAGTTTATACCAATGAATACTTTTATGTGCTGGTTAAAATAAATATTACATAGCACGTGAAAGAAGACACACTCCAATGTATTATATGTGGCATCATATCAATACTTTAACTTATATATGTGTTAATATATGTAGGCTAATCTATGTTTCTATGTTAGATTTTTCTCTCTCCATTCTTTCTCCTCCATTTTTGTGTTTATGTTTGTATTTTCTGGAAAAACTCTAGTGTCATTGATTTTGTCAAAAAGCCTTTGCATTCCTATTGAAGCTGATTAATCTTCAAAATAATATGAGAATGAACATGAGAAGCCTTATAATCAAGGCCAGCACACATCCCCTTTGGTCAATTAACTTTGTGTATACACCATGCACTAATTTTGAAATTTCTAAGCCATTGTGAATATTAACCTTTGCCTTTATCTTATCTGTTTGATTGCTGGTGGTCAGGAATCAAAATGGTGGGTCTGTAAAATTATTATTAACAAATAATGGTAGTTGTTATAATTATATAGCTGCGCCCTTTGAGTTTTGAAGGGGGAGGATAAATCTATCGTTTCTAATCAGTTTAACTCTTTTTTCAACACATACACTTCTTAAGGGGTTTGAGGGCTGTCTGCAGTGGCAGTCTCTTCTAGAACAACGTTGTGCTGGTCCTGCAGCCAGCTTCTCCCCTGTACTCAGGAGCTCCCTGATGCTCATGCAGCCCCACTCGCTCGCCATGAGCTGTTGGCAGGCCTCAGGTGCTGAATGCCCCAAGCTGACCCACCCGGCTTTCCTGGCTCCAGGCTTCAGGTTGGATTCAGGTACTAACTCCTCTTGATGCATTTCGTGTTTCTATCCAGAAGTGTGCTTCTCTGCTGATATTAAAGCCAAACTGAGTCTGGAACTCCCAGCATCCGGATTGACTGTTGCCAGGACCCTCTCCATAGCCCTATGGAAATGCTGCCCAGACATGCTCTGCAGGCTCTGGTAGATGCTTGCTTGCTGGCTTTTTGGCTCCTTCAGGGACTTTCTCAGGTTCTCGTTGACTCACCCGGAGACTAGCCTTGCTGCCTCCCTTGCTGGGAGGGTCTCATCCTGTAGCAAGCGCTTCCCACCTCTGCTGTGCACAGTCACTGGAAGTCTCTTGTTCAAACGCTTGCTTCTTATTCAGCAGGCCCAAGATGGAGTCTTAGAGACTGAAATTTTTCACAAGGTCTCCACAGTCTCTGCTTTTAGTAGGAAAGCATGGTCCACGGGAAGATTTGATTTTTACTCTCCTTTAACAAACTAATTCCTAATGACAGTATGCAAGCCAATGAGAAAAGGGCTGGGCAGACTAGGGTTCTGGCTGTGTCTGCTATTATCTGATATGTGTTCATCTGCTTGGTTTGCACCTACTCGGTAGCTGAGAAACTGTTGTAACAATGGAAATACTTGGCCTGAAGTGAAGGTGTCTTTATCAGTGATTGAATTGAGCACCTATCAGCATTTCCTAGGTAGTGCATTTGCCACTAAAGCAACAGCATCAGCAAGTAGGCAGAAAGTCAAAATCAGGGGTCATAGCTCTAAAGTGCTTAAATGTATACAATAATAAATGATAGACATTTGAGTTTTTCCTTAGTTTGAGAAGACTTGGCCAGCAATGCTCTGTTTTCTAAACAGGTCATGTGGAGGGATTTTCACTGAGCTTCGTGGCTGTCACTGGTGTTGTGGGTTCTGCATGAAGCAGGGCAGCACAAGCTTTGAGCGTTGATGTTTGTCTCATTTGGTGTATGTACTTCAAGCTTTGAGGAGGAGAAACTCAATATACAGCTCATTTTCTTTAACAGGGAGATTGGGGTTGGGCAGATTTGAAGTTGGCTGATTTGAAAGCTGGGCAAAGCCCCACCCCCTTGAGAGGCCAGCTGTCCTGTCCCCTTAGTCAAGGCTGGCTCACATGCCCCTTTCTTTCTAAGCTAGTTCCACTGACAGAGGGAACTGAGATTGCCACACTTCTCTGAACAATTAATCCGTAGTCCTCTTAGGAAAGACAGAGACCAGAAACCAATCAGATTTTAGCATTGCAGAAGGAGGCAGGGCTCATGCTGATAATATAGGCAGATAAACAGGAAGGGCACCTATGAATTTTTTTTTTTTTTGGATTTGGTTTTTTTCAAGACAAGGTTTCTCTGTATAGCCGTGGTTGCCCTAGAACTCACTCTGTAGACCAGGCTGGCCTCGAACTCAGAAATCCGCCTGCCTCTGCCTCCCAGAGTGCTGGGATTACAGGCGTGCGCCACCACCACCCGGCACCTATGAATTTTTTATGCTAGTAAAGAACTTAAGATTTCTCACCTAGGACAGGGTTCCCTTTGTTTTGTAGCCACTTTAGGTATTGCTTGTATTTTTTGTTTAATTTTTTTTAGGAACAGTGGATGTCTAGTCACTGATTAAAAACAAAACAAAACAAAATGAAACAAAACACCAAAAACCATCTGACAGAGCCTGAATGAGGAAGGTGTATTTTGGCTCATGGTTTTCAAGCTATCAGTCTGTCAGGGGAAGGGGGATGTGGAAGCAGGGAAAAAACAAGATGCATCTCCTAAAGTCTTGGTTCCAAGGACCTGTGTCATACCACTCTCACAATGCTATCATAGTAAGAATCCCTCAGGAGGCTAATGCACTGGATAGATCAAAGCCCTCAGGCTGTGTCTGGAAACTCCATCACAGACACACAGAGAAGTGTACTTTACTAATCTAACAAAACTGACAAGATTGGCCCTCATGCAGTTTGTGTTGGGGGCAAGGGAGATTAACTGAAGCACTTTGACTCCCTGCCATTGGCTCTTGCCTGTATTCCAGCAATAAATTGAAGGATGGTTTAGTGTCAATTGCACCAACTTTAGAGAGTGTATCAGCCTTTAATTTTTGAGACTTGGGGTGACTATAAGGCATTGTCTAGGGAATGGGGATACTTCCAAAGCCTTTTCTCCTTTTGCCATACTGGGTCCTTTCAAACCCTAGAATTTAGCTCACACTGAGCATACTGACATCCCTCACCTGTTTCTTCACCATACTCTTGAAATCCTCGTCTTGACATAGTTGAGAGCGTGCCACTGCAGGAGCAGTGTGCTTACAAATACCTTGTATCACCAGAATGTCCCAAATCTTTTAGGCAAATATGAAAAGCTTAAGGTCTTTCAGTGCCATATTGCTGAGCCACTACACTGATGACCCATTTACCGTGAACTCTGGGCAAGTCAACAATTCCTCCATAGATTCCAAAGCTTAGATATGGCCACATCCAGAGAGATTTAAGGCATGACTTGCTACTTGAATCCAGAGTGGTTTGCCTTTGTTCACTGAGATTAAGAAATAGGGGGTGGGGGTTAATAGGACACAGATGTTATGAAGGGGGAAATGAGAAAAATGGAATGGAGGAAGCTTCATCTGATGTGGAGAGGAGGGTACTACCAAGGGAGTAAAAGGAAGAGGGATAAAGAATGCTAAATATGATTGAAAAATCCATAGGGAGAAATGCAGTTTTATATTTACTTAAATTTACACATTCTATGTGTTTTAAATGAAGTTATGCCAGGGTGATACTGCTCCTCACAAGAACCATAAACTATTTAACAAAAACTCCATTGCCAGACATAAGAAACTCCCATTGAGATGTTGGTCAAGGGAGTCCAAAAGACTCCCAAAACAATATAGACTTTTACCATTGCCCCTGAATGTTCTCTAGAACTTGATGGTAAGACCCACATATATCAGACATAGGACTTAGAGGAGCCTAGCTAGAACTGACCTGGCAGCCTTCTTCCACAGGAGTAGCTCTCATAGTATCTAGATGTGCTGTGCTAAGCCACCAGGAGAGGAAAGGGATCAATAGTCCTACCCAGTTGTGACACCTACAAACCACTGTAATTACCAGCACAGCAAGATAGCCCCAACGATACAATAGGGACACTTGTATCTTGGTGATAACCAACAGTCACCTAATTGTATTTAAGCCCTGCCAGTGGGAAGGAATTCATGCTTGTAGTACCAAGGTTCTATATGTGCAGACAAATTCCCATGGCTGGAGTCAGGGACCCTGGATAAGAACCTACTATTGCCATTTTCCTAAACCAGTATAATCTCTACCTGTGACCTCTCATCACTCTCATCTAATAAGCTTCTTATTAGAGGCTTATATGAGGACTAGAATGTCTCTGCTGAGAAAGTATCTTCTACATGTGAGAGAGACAACACACTAATGAATCTTAACAATATGGCAGCCTAAAGAAGACCTGCACAATGACAATACCAGTTGACACCTGCCTTAAGTTCTTTTTTTTTTTATTTGATATATTCTTTATTTACATTTCAAATGATTTCCCCTTTTCTGGCTCCCCACTCCCCGAAAGTCCCATAAGCCCTCTTCCCTCTCCCTGTTCCCCCAGCTATCCCTTCCCACTTGCCTGTTCTGGTATTCCCCTATACTGCTACACTGAGTCTTTCCAGAACCAGGGGCCACTCCTCCGTTCTTCTTGGACATCATTTAATATGTGGATTATGTTTTGGGTATTCAAAGTTTCTAGGCTAATATCCACTTATCATTGAGTGCATACCATGATTGATCTTTTGAGACTGGGTTACCTCACTTAGTATGATGTTCTCCAACTTCATCCATTTGTCTAAGAATTTCATGAATTCATTGTTTCTAATGGCTGAATAGTACTCCATTGTGTAAATATACCACATTTTTTTTTTATCCATTCCTCCGTTGAGGGACACCTGGGTTCTTTACAGCTTCTGGCTACTACAAATAGGATTGCTATGAACATAGTGGAGCATGTGTCCTCATTGCATGCCTGGGAATCCTCTGGGTATATGTCCAGGAGTGGTATAGCAGGGTCCTCCGGAAGTGTCATGCCCTGATTTCTGAGGAACCGCCAGACTGATTTCCAAAGTGGTTGCACCATCTTGCAATCCCACCAGCAGTGGAGGAGTGTTCTTCTTTCTCCACATCCTCGCCAACACCTGCTGTCTCCTGATTTTTTGACCTTAGCCATTCTGACTGGTGTGAGGTGAAATCTTAGGGTTGTTTTGATTTGCATTTCCCTAATGATTAATGATGTTGAGCATTTCTTAAGGTGCTTCTCAGCCATCCGAAGTTCTTCATGTGAAAATTCTTTGTTTAGCTCTGTACCCCACTTTTTAATAGGGTTATTTGTTTCTCTGGGTTCTACCTTCTTGAGTTCTTTGTATATATTAGATATTAGCCCTCTGTCAGATTTAGGGTTGGTGAAGATCCTTTCCCAATCTGTTGGTTGACGTTTTGTCCTTTTGATAGTGTCCTTTGCCTTACAAAAACTTTGTAGTTTTATGAGGTCCCATTTGTCAATTCTTGATCTTAGAGCTTAAGCTATTGGTGTTCTGTTCAGGAACTTTTCCCCTGTGCCCATGTCGTCAAGGGTCTTCTCCAGTTTCTTTTCTATTAGTTTCAATGTGTCAGGTTTTATGTGGAGGTCCTTGATCCACTTGGAGTTGAGTTTAGTACAAGGAGATAAGAATGGATCAATTCACATTCTTCTGCATCCTGACCTCCAGTTGAACCAGCACCATTTGTTGAAAAGGCTATCTTTTTTTTCACTGGATGCTTTCAGCTCCTTTGTCGAAGATCAAGTGACCATAGGTGTGTGGGTTCATTTCTGGGTCTTCAATCCTATTCTATTGATCTGCTTGCCTAACATTGTACCAATACTACACAGTTTTTATCACTATTGCTCTGTAGTAATGTTTGAGGTTTGGGATACTGATTCCCCCAGAAGTTCTTTTACTGTTGAGAATAATTTTAGCTATTCTGGGTTTTTTGTTATTCCAGATGAATTTGAGAATTGCTCTTTCTAGCTCTATGAAGAACTGAGTTGGGATTTAGATGGGGATTGCATTGAATCTGTATATTGCTTTTGGCAAGATGGCCATTTTAGCTATATTTATCCTGCCAATCCACAAGCTTGGAAGATTTTTCCATTTTCTGAGGTCTTCTTCGATTTCCTTCTTCAGAGATCTGAAGTTCCCGTCATATAGGTCTTTCACTTGTTTGGTTAGAGTCACCCCAAGATACTTTATGCTGTTTGTGGCTATTGTGAAGGGTGTCATTTCCCTAATTTCTTTCTCAGTCTGCTTATCCTTTGAGTATAGACAGGCTACTGATTTGCTTGAGTTGATTTTGTAACCAGCCACTTTGCTGAAGTTGTTTATCAGCTGTAGGAGTTCTCTGGTAGAGTTTTTGGGTCACTTAAGTATACTATCATATTATCTGCAAATAGTGATAGTTTGACTTCTTCCTTTCCAATTTGTATGTCTTTGACCTCCTTATGTTGTCTAATTGCTCTAGCTAGGACTTCAAGATCTATATTGAAAAGATATGGAAAGAGTGGGTAGCCTTGTCTAGTCCCTGATTTTAGTGGGATTGCTTCAAGTTTCTCTCCATTTACTTTGATGTTGGCTACCAGTTTGCTGTATATTGCTTTTACTGTGTTTAGATATGGGCTTTGAATTCCTGTCCTTTCCAAGACTTTTAGTATGAAAGGATGCTGAATTTTGTCAAATGCTTTTTCAGCATCTAATGAAATGATCATGTGGTTTTTTTTCTTTGAGTTTGTTTATATAGTGGATAGCACTGATGGATTTCCTTATATTGAACCATCCCCGCATCCCTAGAATGAAGCCAACTTGATCATGGTGGATGATCTTTTTGATGTGTTCTTGGATTCGGTGACCAAGAATTTTATTGAGTATTTTTGCATCGATATTCATAAGGGAAATTGGCCTGAAAGTCTCTTTCTTAGTTGGATCTTTGTGTGGTTTTGATACCAGCTTAATTGTGGCTTCATAGAAGGAGTTGGGTAGTGTTCCTTCTGTTTCTATTTTGTGGAATAGTTTGAAGAGTATTGGTGTTAGGTCTTCTTTGAAGGTCTGATAGAATTCTGCACTAAAACCATCTGGTCCTGTGCTTTTTTTGGTCGGAAGGCTTTCTATGACCACTTCTATTTCTTTAGGGGTTATGGGTCTGTTTAGATGATCTATTTGATCCTGACTTAATTTTGGTATTTGGTATCTGTCTAGGAAATTGTCCATTTCCTCCAGATTCTCCAGTTGTGTTGAGTACAGGCTTTTGTAGTAGGATCTGATGAGTTTTTGAATTTCCTCAGTTTCTGTTGTTATATCTCCCTTTTCGTTTCTAATTTTGTTAATTTGAATACTGTCTCTGTGCCCTTTGGTTAGTCTGGCTAAGGGTTTATCTATCTTGTTGATATTTTCAAAGAACCAGTTCCTGGTTTTGGTGATTCTTCGTATGGTTCTCTTAGTTTCTACTTGATTGATTTCAGCCCTAAGTTTGATGATTTCCTGTCTTCTCCTGGGTGAATTAGCTTCTTTCTGTTCCAGGGCTTTCAGTTGTTTCATTAAGCTTCTAGTGTATGCTCTCTTCAATTTCTTTTTTGGAGGCACTCAAAGCTATGAGTTTTCCTCTTAGCACTGCTTTCATTGTATCCCATAGTTTTGGGTATGTTGTGCCTTCATTTTCGTTAAATTCTAAAAAATCTTTGATTTCTTTATTTCTTCCTTGACCAAGGTATTGAGTAGAGTATTGTTCAGTTTCCATGTGTATGTGGGCTTTCTGTTGTTTTTATTGTTATTAAAGACCACTTTTACTCCATAATGATCTGATAGGAGGCATGGGATTATTTCGATCTTCTTATATTTGTTGAGGTCTGTCTTGTGACCAACCATGTCATCGATTTTGGAAAAGGTACCATGAGGTGCTGAGAAAAAGGTATATTCTTTTGCTTTGGGATGAAAAGTTCTATATATAACTGTTAAATCCAAATGGTCCAAAGCTTCAATTAGTTTCACTGTCTCCCTGTTTAGTTTCCGTTTTCCTGATTGGTCCATTGAGGAGAGTGGAGTGTTGAACTCACCCATGATTATTGTGTTAGGTGCAATGTGTGCTTTGAGCTTTAGTAAAGTTTCTTTTATGAATGACGGTGCCCTGGCATTTGGAGCATAGATGTTCAGGATTGAGAGTTCTTCTTGTTGGATTTTTCCTTTGACCAGCAAGAAGTGTCCTTCCATGTCTCTTTTGATGACTTTAGGTTGAAAGTCAATTTTATCTGATATTAGAATGGCAACTCCGGCTTGTTTCCTGAGACCATTTGCTTGTAGAATTGTCTTCCAGCCTTTTACTCTAAGGTAGTTTTTTTCTTTGACACTGAGGTGTGTTTCCTGTATGCAGCAAAATGTAGAGTCCTGTTTATGTATCCAGTCTGTTAGTCTATGTTTTTTTATTGGGGAATTGAGTCCATTGATCTTAAGAGATATTAAGGAGTAGTGGTTATTGCTTCCTTTCATTTTTGATGTTAATTTTATATTTGTGTGGTTATCTTCTTCTGGGTTTGATGAAAGAAGCTTAATATCCAGCTTTTTCCAGGGTATAGTTTCCCTCGTTGTAATGGTGTTTTCCCCCTATTATCCTTTGTAGGGCTGGGTTTGTGGAAAGATATTGTGTAAATTTGGTTTTGTCATGGAATATTTTGGTTTCTCCATCTATAGTGATTGAGAGTTTTGCTGGGTATAGTAGTCTCGGCTGGCATTTGTGTTCTCTTAGAGACTGCATGAGCTCCGCCCAGGATCTTCTAGCTTTCATGGTCTCTGGTGAGAAGTCTGTTGTAATTCTGATAGGTCTTCCTTTATATGTTACTTCCCCCTTTTCTCTTACTGCCCTAAGTATTCTTTCTTTGTTTAGTACATTTGGGGTTTTGCTTATTATGTGATGGGAAGTATTTCTGTTCTGGCCCAGTCTGTTTGGAGTTCTGTAGGCTTCTTGTATATTCATGGGCATCTCTCTCTTTAGGTTAGGGAAGTTTTCTTCCATAATTTTGTTGAAGATATTTGCTGACCCTTTAAGTTGTAAATCTTCACTCTCATCAATCCTTTTTGTCCTGGATTTCCTGGATGTCTTGGGCTACAAACTTTTTGCATTTTGCATTTTCTTTGACTGTTGAGTCCATGGTTTCTATGGTATCTTTGGCATCTGAGATTCTTTCTTCTATCTCTTGTATTCTGCTGTTGATATTTGCATCTATGGCCCCTGATTTCTTCCCAAGGTTTTCTATCTCCAAAGTTGTCTCCCTTTGTTATTTCTTAGTTGCATTTACTTCTGTTTTTAGATCCTGGATGGTTTTGCTCAGTTCCTTCACTTGCTTGTTTGTGTTTTCCTCTAATTCTTTGAGAGATTTTTGTGTTTCCTCTTTCATGACTTCTGTCTGTTGATCAAAGTTCTCCGGTATTTCTTTAAGTAATCTTTGCATTTCCTCCTTATTGGCTACTAACTTATGACCCATAATCTCCTGAATTTCTTTAAATGATTTTTGTGTTTCCCTTGTAAGGGCTTCTAGCTTTTGATCATTTTTCTCCTGAATTTCTTTAAGAGATTTATTTATGTCCTTCATGTGTTCCTCTAACAGCATCCTTACCAGTGATTTTAAAGCCAACTCTTGTTTTTCTGGTGTGTTGGGGGTATCCAGGACTTACTGTTGTTGGAGAATTGGGTTCAGATGCTGCCATAATGCCTTGGTTTCTGTTAGTAACATTCCTATGTTTGCTGAGCCATCTGGTTCTCACTGGTGTTAGATGGTCTTATTGTCACTGGCTGGTGATGCTTCAACCTCCTGTGGACCTTTAAGGTTATTTCTGAGATACTGGATGACTGTGTTTCCTCTGGCACAGATTGCTGATATGCTGCCTCCTCTTTTGTGCCTTTGGAGCCCTGCTGAGTCTTGCCTCAAGCAATGTTATATTTGGGTTGTCTCAGTGAACCAGGTGTTCCCTGACTGCTCAGTCAGGAGAGAAGATGGCGATGGAGAGTCACTCCCTCTGTTGATCCTCATGTAGGACACAGGCCCCATGACAGGCTGACTGGCAAATGAACAGCCTAGGTGCTCAGGTCCTAGGCTCCAGCAAACCCCTGGCGGTTTGCACCGCCAGAGGTCTTAAGCTTGGGATAATTCAGTACCTAGTGATGCTTTTCTGCCCTGGCAGGCAGCGAAGATGGCCGCGGGGATTCACTCCCTCTGCTGCTCTCTATGGACCAATTGGCTTTCAGATGAACCGCCTATGTGCTCAGGTCCTGGGCGCAGGCAGACCTCTGGCGGTTTGCACCCCCAGAGATCTTAATTTCAGGATAATACAGTACCTAGTGATGTTTTTCTGCCCCGGCAGGCAGCAAAGATGGCTGCAGGGAGTCACTCCCTCTGCTACTCTCCAAGTAGGACACAGGGCCTCCGACAGGCCTGCTGGCAGAGGACCTGCCTATGTGCTCAGGTCCTGGGTGCAGGCAGACCCCTGGTGGTTTGCACCCCCAGAGATCTTAAGCTCAGGATAGTACAGTACCTAGTGATGCTTTTTTGGCCCTGGCAGGTAGCAAAGATGGCTGCGGGGATTCACTCCCTCTGCTCCTGCCTTATGTTCTTAACTGTTGTGATGAAATATCACAACCAAAAGCAACTTGGGGAGGACTGAGTTTATTTTGCCTCACAGTCCTGTAGTCCATTATGAAGGGAAGTCAGGGCAGGAATTCAGAGTAGAAACTCGAGGCATGAGCTGAAGCGGAGGCTACAGAGGAATGTTATTTACTGTTTTGTTTGCCATGGCTTGTTCAATAAGATTTTTTTTATACAATTCAGGACCACCTATCCAAGGATACTGCTCATAGTAAACTGCACCCTTATAGGAGGAACAGCGGAGGCCACCTCTTTGTAAACACCAGGGCTGGTGCAGCTGCAAAGAATCTTCTGCGGGAGGACCTAATTGAAGACTGCCTGAGAGACCAAGGATTGCTGACGCAGACAATGCCAGCCAATTGGGAACTGCTGTTTAGAAGAGATGCTTCTTGGGATCAGTGGAGTACAGGTGGAGGGCATTAAAGGAGCTTGTAGCAGGGTTCAGATGAGCTTGCTTCTGTGTTTCTCACCTGCTCCCTGAGTCTGTGTCATTGATTCTGTGCTTATTCTTTTTCAGTCTCACCACTGGTTTGTCTTCAGTTGTTTTTTGATATTTTGTTTGTTTGCCTGTATTTTGTTTTGATTTGTACAGCAACTTCTTATCCAGAATTCTTGATGCCTATAATCAAAATCCAAGTGAACTTGCTTAATGGGGGAGGGACAGTAAGGGACATCCTGAACATGGAATCCAAATGAGATCCCCACACTCACACTTTACCTCAAACCATTTTCCTCAGGAAGCTTGCTGAACCAGAGACAGGAACAGCAACTCTCCAGAATAACTCTCAACCTTTGATTTGTTTGCTCTTCACAGACCCTGTCCTTCTAAGCTTAAAACGACACAGGTGGATCCAAGGGCCAATGCTCAGACCAATCCAGTTAGAGATACATTGCCCTAAGTCACAGGCCTGAAACCCAGCACAGGAATGAGAGGTCCTGCTGGAATAGACCCTCTTGCAAGGGCTCAGTGCAAGCATAAGCTGGTCCTCATAGACCTGAAACCTTTGATGGTCCAGGTGAGAAGAACAGAAGAAGATGCCCAGAGGTCCATCATTTATATATCTGAGCTCCCAGGTTTATCCAGGCCACACCCTTGGGTTTAAGACACACTGCCACATAAGTGATTTGTCAATCCCTAAGCTAGACTCTGAACATAAGTGACAACTTAAATACTTATTTTTATAATATATTCTAGTGGTCTTGAGAGCTAGTTTCTCCCTCTCTGCTTCCAAATGTTGGGAAATCAGTTTTTTGAAAAAGATAGTAGTGATATGCAGGGCCAGAATTATGAAATAAAATCCTGGATTTTTCTCAGGTTCTGGGATGTGACAGTTTGATGTGTGGATTGTCTTGGTGTATGTGAAGAGCACAGTGATCCACTTAGTTTGCTTTCTGAGGAATTTAGAGGGTGTTCCCTTCTTTCCCATCCAACATGTGTATCTTTTCTTCATGACCCCTAAAGTCTTTGGGGAAATTCATGACCTTTGGTATTATATGCTGAGTAAAGGAAGATGGTTGGCATCAAAGGCCCCTGCACTAGTGGAGTTGTAGTGGAAAGACAGGTAAAGGCCTTGCTATGCAATCGGCCATACTAAAGTAGTGTGCCCAGCCTCACAGTGACCATAATGTTGCTGACTATATGGGATAGGCCATCAGTTCATCGAGAACTTATCTGTGTGGCCAAAGACACCTGACTTTATAACATTCTTCCTGTTTTATTAAACAAAAGAGAGGTGGGACTTGGTGACGGATGCACAACTAGAACATGATTGGTTGATTGAGCCAAACTCTCAAAGCTGTATGCTTAAGCGTGGTTCCCATGTCGTCTTGCTCATTTTTCTTAGCAAACTGTACATTTCAAAGAAGGGATGTCTATATTTACTAATGTGGTGGTAGAGATGATGTGCTCCTGCCTCCCTACATTGTAGAAATAGAGCAGGCATCATTCTAGGCACCCAGAATCTATCTGCTCCTTGAATCCATAGGTCTTTCTCTGTGTGGCTCAGGGAATATCAAAGACCTCTCCTGCCTATATAAGTTTACTTGTCAGAGTTGAGACTGGACCCAGGGTCTTCCTCATCCTAAGCCTCTGTTCTCGGCTATTCCCAGCCTCTCCTCTTCACCCCCTTTACACACATGTTTGTCTCCTGCTATCCGAGTTGATCATGGACATTTTCCATCTTTGTTACTGAGTATAACTTCCTCTTGGGATGGTTTTTTTTTCATATTTCATGAAAAGCAATATTTTTTACTGTCCATAAGAAAATTCATGTCTAGTACAATTAAAAGGAAATATACACTAAATGAAGGTCATAGGAAAAATTTATTTGTGCCTTGGGCTATCATCACAAAATACCACAGACCTAATGGCTCAAGTAAGAGAAGATTTATTTCTACTCCTTCTGGGATCTGGAAGTCTAAGATCAATATGTCACCAGGTTGAGGTTCTTCTGAAGCTGGTCTTTTAGTCTTGCAGACATTACCTTCATGTATCCTTACAGGACCTTTGCTTTGCGAAGGGAGCCTCTCATCTACCCTAATCTTATCAGGGTACTAGAGAGATTGGATTAGGGTCCATTTTAGAGACCTTCCTTTAACTTAATTACCTTCTTAAAGACTAAAGTCAGCTGCATTCTGAGGTATGGCAGGTTAAGACTTCAGCACATAGGTTTTGAGCCAATCCCATTCAGCCCAAGAGAGTAAGGAGACTAAGAGAAGCTTATTGAGTATGAACTGGCTCCTGCATGGTGTCTGCTGACCAGAGGTGTTCATTGACAAGCAGGTGGTTTTCTCTCTTTATCTCCATTTCTTCATCCAACATGTGCCTCCTGTGCATCCGAGTTTCCTTTTATGTGGAGAAACCAGTTATGGAAGACCCATTCTGACACTCCTTGCTCAGGGCTCCATTAAAGGGCATTCCAGTTTCCAGTCTTCCACACTGTCACCATCATTAGAGTCTGCACTGACTATTCCTTTGTTTAGGATCCTCTTCACATGATAAGAGAAACCCCATTGTCAGAAATTTTAAGAGAAGGGTTTTGTGGGAAGAGGTCAGGGAAGAGACCTGGTTTTAAATTGGTTGCCTCTGAAAGACTCTATCTGCATATGGCACAATACTACAAGGTACCAGGGGCTGGGTTTCAATGTGTCTTTTGAAGAGGGGACATAATTCAACCCAAAACAGAGAATGTGACTTGGGAGGTTGAAATGGGACATTTAGGGAGAACAGATTTGATGTGTCTTGCTTTTAGTTCTTAAGCTAGAGAGGGTAGCATTTCATAACCATGGCAACAGAACAGTCACAAACAGGAAATGACCTGGACTTGCAGCCTACTCCTGAAGGTGCAGGGGATGCTGTGGTACCAATGAGAGTGCTCCAAAGCCTGTGCACTATAGGTGACCTGGTGACCTAAGAGAATAGTGGAAGGTGCCAAGGGCCTTTTAGAAGTGGGGCCTAGAAGGAAGTTCTTAGTGTATTTAGTACATCGGGGACTTGTCTTCACTGGGGTCTCTCCTCCTCTCCTCTCCTCTCCTCTCCTCTCCTCTCCTCTCCTCTCCTCTCCTCTCCTCTCCTCTCCTCTCCTCTCCTCTCCTCTCCTCTCCTCTCCTCTCCTCTCCTCTCCTCTCCTCCCCTCCCCTCCCCTCTCCTCTCCTCTCCTCTCTACTTTTTCTCTAATTTCTATGAGTAAGGCTCTGCCATGCCAAAAAGGAGCCTAGATAAAAGAACAGTGCAGGTTATAGTGACAGTTTTGGAAGGCCAGGAAATCCCTTCTGTCATGGAACTCTAAGAAGTTGCAGGTCAAAGTATAGCTATCTTCGGAGAAAATGTTATTTGTGAGTTGTGGAAGGAGTGAAAGTCTCTAAAGTTGGAGGACTAGGCTCAAGGGAGATGAGGGCTATTGGGGAAGCTACTTAGTGACCATAGAGTGCTTGAGACACTGGGTGTGTTTTCAGGACGGTATGAGAGTTGTAAGTAGATGGTTTGAGATGTTGCTGTAGATGTGGGGCTGGAGGTTTATGAGAGACAGTTAACACAGCCCCCATAAGGTCACTGTATTGTGAAGCTCAAAGTTGAGGGACAAGGGAATATGGATTTTCTGGAGTGATTATTTAAGAATTACTGGAGGTGACAGCTAGATAGAATTGTATAGGATCTCAGACTTATGAATGTTTGACTAATGATTTTGACTTTAAAGTGGGACAAAAGCATCCTTACATTCCACAGGATGGAGTAAATTACATATGCTCTACAATACTTCATTACAAAGTGGGGCTTGTGTAAGATGAGTTTTAATATATTTTATACTTATTTGTTTTATGTATATGTGTATCAGTGTATGTGAGTGTGTACCCCCATGGCATGCAGTGGAGGTTAGAGGACAACTTGAAGGAGTTGGTTCTTTCCTTCCATCATGTGGCTTCAGGAAAATGGAACTCAGATCATCCTTGGTGGCAAGTACCTTTGCCCACTGAACCTGTTTGCCCATGTAAGATGACTCAGCTCACCGCTAGACCAATGTAAGTGTTCTGAGCAGTCCTAAAGCAGTGAGACCAAGCAGGGCTTAGATATTTTGGAGGCTCATTATATGAAATATGGTTATGACATATGACACATTTCACAAAGAAACAGTTTTTTTCAACATATGATGCTTCACCAGCCTTTGTGAGTTGGGGAGTGTCTGTTACCTTGAAGAACTTTTGTAAATGTGGTAGATGTGGAACAGACATTTGTCTATGTGCTTTTTGGAGGGATGTGGGGCACCGAAAACACCAAGTCAGCAGTAGAGTTGCTGAGTTTTTATGTTTTGCTGAGGTCTCTGGAGTAACGCACCATGAAGAAAAGAGGGTCTGAGACTAGCCTTGAGGAATCAGGACGAGTTTTCGTAAAGCACATAGAAGGAAACCTGATATGGGGTTGAGGGACAGCTTTACCATAAGAACTGGAAGCAGTACCCTGGGAAGGAGGGATTGCGTAACCTGCCACCAGAGCTGGGGAATGAACGCAGCTGCCTGCAGGTAACTCGTGACCTCAGAGTGTCTCCTGTGAAGAATGAAGATCTCAACTTAGTGTTGAGAAGGGCTGTCAGGCAGAAACAAACAGGTATGAGGTATCCAGCCTACCCAAGATGGGGACAACTGGAGGAGAGAGTGAGACCAGGGTACAGTGTGTAACTTTAAGGACAAGATGGCCTTAACCATTTTCAATCAATTTTCAATGAAAATATTGTGCCAGGCAGAGTGAGGTTGATAAAGAAAAGGAATCATTGAAACTCGTGTGTGTGTGTGTGTGTGTGTGTGTGTGTGTGTGTGCATTCCTGCTCAGAAGAGGGAAGCATTTGTCTGTGGCCTCACCACAAGGATGCACTTTGATATATATCTTCTGTTTCAAATGGGCTTGTGCTGGGAGACATGGAGAGACCACCCCCTGTTTCCCAGCCTGGCTCTCTTTGCTGTTATACAGCCTAAAGTCTTCCAATTCTGTTGTAGACAGAGACACAGTTGGTATTCATCCCTTAGAAGATGAATTAATTTTAAAATAGATCTCATTTTAGATCTAGAGACTATTATGCTATCAGTGCAGTAGAAGTAACTTGTGGCTCTATGGGTTCATTGGAGTCTTAACAGCAGGATTCATGTTTCTAGAATGGCTGTGGCCTGCATGGATATCTGACATACACTCCATCCCAGGGTTACTTGATTAAAAATGCCACATTCCACAAAGAAACAGTTCTTAAGATGCAGGAGTCTCAGAGCCTCAGAATCTTCAGGGAAAAAAAAACCTGTCATGGCAAAATGAAATTTAGAATCTTAGAGATGGCACCATGCTGGGAAATTTGCATTCTATCAGGGACAGGACTAAGCCGACGGGGATAATTGACAGCTGCGGGGACGGTTCAAGCAGTCCTAGGGAGTGATGTTAGAAAATATAATATAATAAACATTTTCCAAACCTCAGAGCTTTTATTGTCCTTCTATTTGCATAGATTATCAGTGCCTAAGTCTTCCTGGATGTGCTTTGGTCCCCCAGATGCTGATCCCTGCTACCCCAAAGCACTCAGAGCAGCCATTGTGTCAGATGTGTTTATAGAAAGTCCCTCATTTACCTGGAGAAGGTAAAATGGCTGGGAGTACAGCCCAGGCTTTAAAGGGTTTGCCAGACAGTCTAGGTTCAATTGTCAGTTTGGAAAAACAGAGAATGCCCCGTTGGTTGTTTAGCCATTGTATATACTATGGCTAAGTAGCAGAGTTTAGAGATAAACCTGGCCAGATGACTTTGGGCATTTTCTTATTGAACCTCCTATTTTTACTACATAGAAAATGAAGGAATTTTAGCTTTTCTTTCCAGAAATCTGGAATATCTAATTGGAGGTATATAATGAATATACTCATAATGCTCTTTAGGTTGAGTTTGTTCAGTAAGTTAGGAAAGCCTTGGAGTTTAAGAAAACAAAGAGTTAATACAGAGGTTTAGAGGAGCAGCTGGCATGGCTGCATCTCCATCTGTCTGCAGAGCTGGAGGAGTGGGTTCTGTTGTGCACTGCGATGCACACAGAGGAACGCCAAGATAGGGGGAATGGTGAGGCAAAGTCACAGCCAGGCTAGGGCGATGAGCAACAGGAAGATGAGGATTATGATAGATACTTGAGGGTCCGTGTCAGAGGACAAGGTGCTTGGTATTTTAATTATGGCTCCAAGCATGGGTGGACAAAATGATAGCTGTGTTAGCATAGGAAGAAGCAGGTCAGGAAGATGAACTGATTTAGGAGAAAGTGAACAGATGAATTTGTCATTAAATACCCATAAACTGGGACTGGAGAGTTGGCTCAGCAGCTAACAGCCTGGTTGTTCTTTCAGAAGACACAGGTTCGATATCCAGCACCCACATGGCTATTCACAATCATCTGATACTCCAGCCCCAGGGGATCGGTCATCTTTAGACATTGCACACATGTGGTACATGATCTTCATGAGGACAAAACATCCATACACATAACATAATAAAAACTCTTATCTGTTTGCCTTTCTATCTATACTGAAACTGTCAAATCTAAGTGGAGATTGGATGTTCTTCAAAGGTGGGCTCCTGATGCCTCAGCTACATGTTAGTCTTGGTTCTGTTCTGTTCTGTTCTGTTCTGTTCTGTTCTGTCCTGTTCTGTTCTTTCTGTTCATCCTATTTAATTCATCCATTTGGCTTCTTTATAGGATGCATTATTTTGGTTTCCTTATCTTTTAGATAAATTTGGAAGTTGGGCAGTGTGTATCTTGCAGTAGTGTTCATCAAGGCTGTTGTGGCTACTCTGTAAGTTCTTTGCATTCTCCAATGAATGCTAACATTACTTTGTCAGTTTCCATATGGAAAATCCCTGGGAGTCTGGGAATGGTGGCACAGGAGTCTAATCCCAGCATGTGGGACCCAAGGATAGGAGAATTGCAAGTTCATGTGTCAATGTAGCCTGAATTGCACCTGGAGATCTTGTCCTAAAACCTAAAATCAATCAATCAATCAATCAATCAATCAATCAATCAATCAAGTGATCAAACTCCTAAGCCCACTATATTTTCTTTGGGATTGCATTGACTCTATGCAACATTTTTTTGGGAAGAAATAATGTCTTAGCCATGTTGAGCATTATGAGCCCCAAATAATGTTTATTTCTCCCTGTATTTATTTGTAAATGTTTTGTGATTTTTCAATTTTTAAAATACCCTTCATAAGGTTTATCTCAAATGTTCTAAATTCTTGATGGTATTGTAAATGTTATTGTTTTTATGAATTTTAATCTCTGACTTTTGCTTTGTTTCTGGTGAGCAGAAACACTCTTTTAAGAGTAGTTTACTCTTTTAGTTTTATTTGCTACAAGCTTGGTAAATTCACATATTGATGGTTTGAGATTTTGTTCTCCCTTTTTTAAAAAAAAACATAAGTGATCATACTATCTGCGACTAAAGATATATTCATATTTTCTCTAAAAATGTGTTCAGCTTTCCCCTCATCTCCATAGAATAAACATTAAAATCTGAACTTGATTTCATGTTTGCAGTATGCAAAGTATATTTGCCACTTAGATATTTGAGTCACATGCATTCCAGCAAACACATCTCTCACATAGATGAAAAAAAAGAGTAAAAAGGAAAGGATTGATGCGAGGAAGAGAGCTAAGCAAGGTGGCTACAGAGAGAGAAAATAATATGGATAAAGAGCTAAACAGAGTCTGGAGGGTTGAAGATGTGTAAAGTTGTAGAAAGATAAAAGTATATACATCTATGGAGAAAATTTGGTGCATATGGCACACAGGTGTGTGTGTGTGTGTGTGTGTGTGCGTGCGCACGTGCATGTGTGTGGTGTTTGTATGTAGTATAGTGTATGCAGCATGCACATGAATGTAGTGAGATGACTCCAGAGGCTAGAGCAGAGCCTTGGTTTCTCCTTTATCCTTCTCTCCCATGTTTCTTGAGACAGACTTCTCACTGAACTGGACGCTCTCCATTGGCTTGGCTGCCTGGCCAGTGAGATCTGCAGAGCTGCCTCTCTCTGCCCTCCCTGCCAGTCCTGGGGTAATAACCACACACAGCCATGCTCAGGGTTTTTTTGCACTTGCAAAGCGAGCATTATATGTACTGGGCCTCTCTCCAGCTCAGGAAGGTTTGTGTTTTTATTCCTTCTTTGTGTGTTGTGTGTGTGTGTGTGTGTGTGTGCTGGGTCTGCCTGCAAGTGCTCACACATTCCACTACCGAGCCACACTCCTACTCAGACATTTTTTTCTTAAATCATTCATTTGAAGAGCATTGTTCCTGACAGAAAAAAAAACCATGTCAACTAATGAAAACAAATAAAAGTTGTTTAATTTTTAAATGCTTATCAAAGGTGAGCCATGAATATTTATGAATAGTTGCCTCAAAATGTATCTGCATGTTTTGCAAATACAAATGGAGCGTGATTTACATGTCGATGTGAAAACTGAATGTTTTCATGTAGCAATCTATTAAAGATACCTTCTTAGTGAATTAATTGCATTTTAATGCTGCCAGGCATGGTAGCTCTAACAGGAGTATCATAAATATTTAAGCTATGTCTTAGCAGTCGTTTCTGATTTTCATGCCTTATGCAGTTCACTCCTGTGAGCACACAAGCACTGGATTGTTTCCTTAGCTTAAATATCAGCCACAGAATGTCTAGACTCCAGGATGAGCACATGGTGTCCTCTTTGCTTCCTGAAAGCTAGCCCAATTTGAACTTTTGCCAGAGTAAATACACAGCTGGCTACTTTATCACTGGATCTATCCCTTCCGTATTTTTATCAGCTAGACAGGTGGAAAGTAGTAGTGTAATGCACTTTAATCTGCTTTTGATTACTAATTATGATAAAGTCTTCCAGGTCTATATCAGACACTTCTATTTCTTCCTTGCCATGCCTTTAATTTCATCTGCTAATTTTCTATTCAGGGCATTTTGACTTCTGGGGCTCTGGCTCCCTTTTTGTCTAAGGTACCTTTTCCTTTGCATGAATAAAACAGAGGGAGGCCCGGTGGCTTCTGGTTCTGTTCCACATGTACTGATTTCCATAGCTCATATCATGATGCTTCTTGTATTTCTTTGGACACAGAGAGCTTTGGATAAGAGATGAGGAATGGGTTCTTCGAAGGAAGGTAATGAGCTGGAATACATAGAGCAGAGCGTTTCATGGCTTGGTCCCTGCCGAGGGAGAATTAGGAGCAGGATTGTGTAGCAAAAACCAGGTAATCTGTGATTCTCATGAATGAATCTTTGCCCCAGTCTTCACAGAATTCTGGAGCAGAGGTAGAGCAAGTTTGTTTGGGCTAGAAACCTGTGGTCCTTTCACATCACCTCACTCAGCCACTGAGTGAGTAGAGTTGATATAGAGTTGATAATGTTATTAGATTAAAATACAGAACTCACAGTAAAGAAAAATTCCAATAAATATTGAAGACTTATTTTTAGAATATCTGTATTTATAATAAGATAAAAATATAAAAGGTTAGCACAGTCATGTAAATGAGCAACTCTAGCACTTGAGAAACTGCATCAGAAGGACCTTGAGTTTGAGGCCATCCTGGGCTACAAAGCAAGATATTGTCAACATACAACAAAAACAAAAACAGATATCTATATCTATACCTATATCTACATCTATCTATCTATATCTAGAGAGAGAGAGAGAGAGAGAGAGAGAGAGAGAGAGAGAGAGAGGAAGAGAGAGAGAGAGAGAGAGAGAGAGAGAGAGAGAGAGAGAGAGAGAGAGAGAGAGAGAGCAGGAGATCCATTTCTCACCTGAAAGCACCTGCTGGATGTGGTGGTTTGTTGAGCAATGACTCACAGTTTCAGGAGGTTTAAGAGCTGAGGTGCTGTGGGTGGGAGTACATCTCTGGAGGAGGGCTTTGAGAGTTTCCATCTTCAGCCCACTTTCAGTTCTGGCTCTTCCTTGTTCCTGCTCTGGGTTCAAGATGTGAGTGCCCAACACCCTGCTCAGGATGCCATGACTGCTTCTTGTTCCCATGCTCCTGCACAATGGACTCGGATCCACCTGGAACCACAAGCCAGAATAAACTTGGTCATGATGATTTATCACAGCAACCAAAGAGTAACTAAGCACAGGGCATGGGCTGCCTGGAAAATGGTGATCTTAGGCAAAAAGACTCTGCCCAGTGACCTGGAAGGATCCGACAGCTGGAGGAGCCTGACCACCATGTTCCCAGAGTCAGAATTGCAGGTCTTCTCTGTGAGGCCTTGGGTGGTAGGCATCCAGATATCCATGCTTACAATGATGCTAAGAACAGGACAGTCGTCTTGAGAATGAAGTGAGAGTACAAAGAGGATCAATCAACTGATAATGAAAGAATTCAACATTGGAAAGTCAAAGAGTTTTTGGAATTTTAAAGAAAGTATTTATTTGTGTGCACATGTGCATGTGTGTGTGCGTGTGAGTGTGTGTGTGTATGTGTGTGTATGTGAGTGTGTGAGAGTGTGTGTGTGTGTGTGTGTATTCACCTTTTGAATTCTCTCCTTCCATCATGTGGGCCCTGAAACTAGTGCTCAGGTAGTTAGGCTTGGTTGCAAAAGCCTTTTACCCAATGAACTATCTTGCTGTCCCAAGTCAAAGAGTTCTTGATGATAGATCAGAGAAAGTGGTGAAGACATGCAGTTTTTAAAAAGTGAATGGGTTGGGGAGTAGCTGGAGAGATGGTTCCATGGTTAAGAGCATTGGCTATTTCTAAAGGAGACCTGGGTTCATTTCCTAGCACTCATACATCAGCAGTAGCAGTGTGCAATCAACAATTCCAGGACCAGGGGATCCAGCGCCTTCTTCTGGCCTCTTTGGACATCACACACTCAGGTGGTGCACAGGCATATAAGTAGGCAATACACAGAGCATGAAGTAGTTAGAAAAAAGTTTTTATGTTATCCTTCCTTCGTTCTTTCCTTCACTCCTTCCTTCATTCCTTTGTTCCGTCCTTCCTTTCTTCCTTCTCCTCTTCCTTTCTCCCACCCATCTTTGATTTCTGCTCTTCTCCCCCCCCCCCCCCCAGGAAACAGTAGAAACACTAACACTAAGAAAGAGCTGTGACATGCTTGGAGTAGAGGAAGATGGATGGAAGAATCTGTGATGAAGGACAGAGAAACTCAGAGTGACTTTCAATGGCACAGATGAGCTTTGCCAATCTTCTGGAAAGACAGGACATGGTCAGGAAATCCACACTCCTGCTTCAGGATGGAAGGCAGTTGTGGACTCTTTGTTCATCTCTATCTTTCCAGGGAAGGAAGACTCACAGTCATCTGCTGGGCATGAGGGATGAGTGGCTGGATCAGGGCTCAGGAGACCCAGGAATGGCTCCACTTTAGCAAGCAGGGGCTTGCAAAAGCTAAGCTTAACTTCAGCATGGTTCACTGTGCCTTATGATACTAACACAAAGGCCACATGGAAGGAGTTCCCTAGCTAGAAGGAGTTTATAATCTGCTTGGAGAGGGAATTCATATGACACCCACCAGAGAACATGAATTAAATGACATTGTACCATCCACACAAAACAGGCAAGTATCAGGGCTGAGAGAGACAGAGACTGCTGAGGTGAGAATCTGAGAGACTCTTCACTGCCAGAAGATACTAGCTGGATTTTCATAGCTCTTAGATGAGAGGAGCAAATAGTTGGGGGAATATTACCTTTTGACACCGAGGTTTTGGCTAGACTCCTTAAGTTCATCTGTTCTACAGATAAACTCTGACCACATTTGGTGATGTCATTTCAATCTGTAGGTGCCCTGGGTCATCCAGACAACCTTGGTGGAACCTTATTGCTGTCTTGAATTAGGGTTAGCAGACAGGAGCCCCTATTCCTTTATTCCCAGAAGAACTAATAAGACTTTTAAGTGTTCTACAAAAGGGGCCGATGGGAGGTTCAAGATGGTGAGTGGGCTATTGGCTTGGGAGTGCTCATTTGCCCAACAATGGAATGGTATAAAGAAAAGTTTGAAGAGGTCCCTGGGCTGCCAGGGTCTCCCTGGGCTGCAGGCATTTGTCTCAGCATTCATGAATAGAGAATGAGAGCAGAGAAGCAATTGAACCTAATGAGCTGAGGAAGCTCAGTGAGACTGAGTGCTTCCCAGCCCCTGCGTGTGCGTGCATCCTGTAAGCGCCTCAGAAGAGGAGGGAAGATGGGATGCTTTGGGTTGCTCATTTTGACTCCTTACTGTAGCTTCTGTTTTTGTGTAAAGGACTTTTGGATAGCTTTTGTCCTAATATGCTAGCCTAATCTTCCTGAATGGCACCTTTAAAGCAATAGCTTTCCTGCTCAAATCTCCTGAATGGCTCCCCACTTCCCTCTATCAATTCTTCCCATTTACAAAACTACCGCGCAATCTCTGTGGTGCTGCCTCTTGGGCCTGCTGCATTCCCATTTAAGCTCTGACATATACAGAGTCCCCTGGCTAAGCTGTCCTGAATGAGGTGTTATTTTTAGCAGTCTGCCGTGGGGAGCATCCCCAGGGCACGTGGCATTTCATGATCATGTTGTCATAATTTTAGCAGGGGCAGCCTGACGACCACCCATTTCAGCTCCTTCCTAGGTGACATTTTCATGGCCTTGTAGATGCCTTCCTATGTTCTCAGTGATTTTTTCTTATGTAGTCCCCTGCCTATCAGCCAGAAGGGATCTTTTGTTTGTTTTGTCTTTTTTTTTTTTTTTTTTTTTTTGGTCCATGACTGGAGCTTCAATTGCTGGGTTTCTAGTAAAGCTTCAAGTTTGGGTTGGGAAGATTGGATCGGCTTTTGCATAAACCTAAACAGCTTGTGTTTTGTCAACATCTATTTCCAGTTTCTATTAGAATCATTAGCAACAAACAAGTGCTATTTGGCTGAGCAATGTGGTGGTGATTAAGACAGAAAACAAGGATGGCTGTGGCTCTGTCCAAGTTTTCACAGATGATGGAATGGAGACTCGTCCTGGGGACTTTGGAAGTAGATGATCATGTGCTCCCAGCTGGACAGCCCCATCTCATTGTCAGCAGTCCAGTGCATTTACCAAAGGTCATAGAAAGATCAGGAAAGTAGGTGAGCACCTGAAACAGGAACACCTTCTGTGGATGTTGCTCAGTGCAAGGAGAAGGCCACAGAGGAGTAAGTCACAATTGTCCTAGTTTAGAAAATTGGGGTTTGATGTGAACTGGTGGTGTGCTCCTCAGAAAACTTCAAGGCCTGCCTTGGTGCACGTGGTGAGACTAGCCACCAACGACAATTCTAGGCCACCACAATAGGCTTGTGAAAGGATGCACAGCGTGGCTCTTGTGCACTGCTGAGTCAATGCCTTTGTACCACTGTGTACTAGGGGAAATCAGGGTCAGCAGTGGCTTGGGATCAGGCCCTCAGCCAGGGATGTGGGAGTGGGTTGGGGCATGTGGCTGGCATGGTAGGTAGGCCCTGAAGAGATGATGTTGGTTCCTGTTAACTGTCAACATCAAGGCGTCCAGAATCATTAGCATTGCTAAGGCAGACACATTTTCTCTCTAACACCAGTTCTTTATTTCAAGGCACTTTAAACCAGGCACATTGGACCCTGTAAGGAAGTGATGTAGAGAGGCCAGGGAAGAGAGTTAAATAGATTAGGAAAGATGTTCCTGGTACAAAAACAGTGTTGTGGACAGAATGTAGACCCACCCCAGACACCACCCTATTGAGGGCTAAAATTATTTCCTAATCTTCAATCTGATGGCCTTTAGAGTTGGGACTTCATTAGGTCTAGATGAGGCATCCAGATAAAAGCCCCCAAAGTGGGGCTCAAGCTCTCACAAGAAGAGGATGGACCATCCTTTCTGCCACATGAGAACAACGGTTAAAGGATGCCTTCCTTCTCCGTGGACTGCATTTCTGAGGAAGACATGGAGTATGCAGTAGAGCTTATGCGCTCATCTCCAAAGGTCCCTGTAACAAAAAGAGCTTTTCCTCAAAGCCTAGTCCTGCAGGGGACCTGATCTAGGATTTCCAGCCTCTGGAATGGTTACAATGCAAATGCTTGTTGAATGCAGGGTACACCGGCAGGGGCTTCGGGAACCATATGAACTCAGCTCTTAGCATCTTCTTGCTCAGGTCTCATTCTCAGTGGTTCACATGATTATGGAGGTGGACAAGTCCTGTGACCTGTGCTTGGCAAGGTAGAGAGCTCAGAATGACCCCAGCCGCAGTGCCGCTCGAGGCCTGAGGCTGTTAGGCTACAGACACAGCAGATTCCATGTTTTGGTTTTCCTGGAGTGACTTATGTCCAACTCAAAGTAGCCATACTCCCGCACATCCTTTGTACTCAGTGCAGATGCTGTTACTGATTGGATGACACTCTCCCTCATCAAGGAGGGAACTCTGCTTCCCTTAAGATTCAAATGGTAATCTCACCTAGAAATGCCTCCAAAGAAGCACCCAAAATAATTTTGATCTAACTCTTGATAGTCATACCTCATTCAAGTTAAAGTCAACAAACGTCTCCTGTTCCCTTTCTTTAAAGTCTAGGATTTAATGTTGCTTCTTCCCAGAAGCCCTGCTTGCCCCATCCAGGACTGTTCTGGGGGCTCTTTTCATGTCTTCCCTCAGCATCCTGTGAAGTATGGTCCTTGCCCAGTATGGGAAGCACAGCTTAGGATAAGTACTGGAGAACCCAGGATTGTCAATCACAAGGAAATGACTGACACCTGGTCACCCAAAATGCTGAAATGGATGTTGTCTGATAACCTAGCGATCTTTGTGTTTTCTATGGAGCCAGTCTTCCAGAATTTTCCCAAGTCCTGGACATTGTTTAGGCTCTAACTCTGAGCCTTGTATCTCAGTGAATAGAGCCCACCCTGATGAAAGAGTTTACCAGCACTTTGCATCCCTCCCCAATAGAATCTATCTGTATACTTATTATAAACCCTTCCTATCTAGGTCTTAGCCCTGTGCTTGGTATCAGCCAGTAGCACTCATTCTTGTTGTAAAAGTCACAGGTGCTTTCTTGCTTGGCTAGGGAGTTTCTATGAAGCTATGCCTAAAGCTTTATTATGGTTATTGTCACACTGAAACCTTGCCCCCAAAGTTTTACTGTATTTGAATGTGTGAGAAGAGTAAACCATGACATCAGATTCTCCGGCAGTCTCCATCCAGTCTGACAGGCGCACCCCGGTTTCCTTTTCACCTCTCCCCTGTAGGGACCCCACAACATCCCGGCCTCTTTTGTACACTCCATCCATTTGTTTATTTAGTTGACTGAACTATGCCCTCACTCCCCTAAAGCCTGGGCTCAATTGTTATTCGATCCCAGAGGCCTTTCTTGACCTCCATTTCTAAAATGTCACCCTGCCCTGTCACTCCTCGCTTTGCCTCATTGCCTTCCTCTGACATATGTAAGTGTCTTTGTTATTATCTGGGTCTTGTCATGTGTGAGCTGCATGGCAGCAGGCACCCTTGTCTACTATGTCGATCACAGCATACCCTTCTTCTAGTTTGAGAAGAGTACCTGGTTTACTGTGAGCATCTAACTGATGTGTGGTTCATATGGTCAACGAATGATCGAAAATCAGTGCCTTACCAGTAGGTTGGTAAGATCTGCTATAAATGCTAGGAACATTTTAAAACTAAAGAGCATATTCAACTCTCTAGATTATTTACCATGAAGTCATAATGCACCCATGTGATTAATATGTAAGATTTTAAAGTGGATGATCCTGATTGTAGTAAATAAGGTGTTCCACCCAGGGACTCAGCAATAGCAGCGTATGTCATCACTCGCCCATGCCAGGTGTGACTGCATAAAAGGCCCCGCCCCCTCTCATTCCTTCTCTGTTTTGTTCACTCTGCCTCTATCTCTCTTTCATGTCCCAACTCTAAGACAGCCTTTTGCTGTTCCCCTCCTCAAATAAACCTCTTGTCCTAGATCTGTTGTGTGAAAAAGTTCACACAACTAGTGGCACAGCTTGGCACTAGCCTGTCAAAGCTATCCACCCCTCGCCACCACTTTTTCTTAACACTGATAAGCTCAAAGAAATTGCTGAAGGCAAACAAGAAAATAAAATAGCAAGTCCACTCCCAAAGTCATAGTGAAAATTGAGGGATTTTTGTCTTTTGAATAACAAAGAAATCAATCTCAAAAATCATAGTAAATATGAACATTAAAAGCCTTTCCCACTAACATCACAAAACAGGAAATCAAAATTGATATTAATTAGCAGAAGGAAATGGAGAAAATGACCACTATTTTATTACCATTCATCTTAAAACCTCCCCTGCTCCGTGTGTGTATGTGTGTGTGTGTGTGTGTGTGTGTGTGTGTGTGTGTGATATGTGCATGTACCACAGTGCATGTGGAGGTCAAAGGACAACTTGTGAAACTCTGTTCTTTCCTTTCACCATGTGGTTTCCATTGAAGTCAACCTGCTTAGTCCTCTGGTGTCTTTACCTACTGAGGCATCTCACTGACCGCAGTACAAATACTTCTTGACCTAAGAATCTTTAAATTTCCATTCTAAGGCTCCACCCAAAGCTACTTTAACTGCCAGGGGAAACCCACCAGGTGATCAGCTGTATGATAATTACAATGTCTTGTTCTATGGCTGTGGAAAGCTATCTTCCATGTGCTTGAAAAGACTCTCAAACTTGAGACTGTTGATGTATTCTGCAGAAGGGTAGGTTAGGGTGGTCATGCAATGTACCTAGTCGGTGTGAGTTCTTTAGCACTAACAAATGGACCCCTCTTCTGGAGGATGCTGATAGTGGGAGACACTCTCTTTGTGGAACATGGGCATACTAAAGTAGATCTCCTGACCTTCCATGCAGTTTTACTTATAAGTCAAACAAACAGCGAAACAAAAACAAAGTCAACATTGTTGAATATATTTGCAAATTGTGAAAGGCCATCATATCTTCCCTAGGATTACTAAGAAAATTTAAGTCTGTTCTTTTTTGCTTTTTCAGATAATGGTCTTTTTTCCCCTTAAGAATCTGAGATTATGTTTTATAAAGTATTATTAGATCATCATTTTTCTTAGCATAATAGCCAATGTGAATCCAACAATTATTAGATTCATTGAAGCTATAATAAATTAGATTTACAATGCTGTAATAGGTTTGAATTTCAAAGAGAAGTATAAGGAGCTATGTAAGAAACTCCATGATGACAGAATCTTTCCCCTCATCCAATGTATGTCACTGCTGAAAGATACATCTCAGAATAATGGAGTCTTATGCCCATAGCTTTAATAGGAAATAAAATATGGAAGTAAAAGTCTCTCTTAAAGACAGAGCGGAATGCTGACTTAGATATACCTTTGCCTTACTTGCAGTTTTTGATTCGGTTTCTCAGGAGAAACTTTAGTGAACATCAAAGAAAAACTGATAATGAACAAATTGGAAGTCACCCTAACAGAGGAGAAGGCTGCTGAAGCCACCGTGAGAGCCATCACAGAAATGGACTACAAGCAGCAGTGGCTAAGCACATAGTATAGAACTCAGATAAGGAAGAGCAATTGGGGAATATATAGCTGGCAAAGGAAGGGGTCTTGGCTAGACATTTGACTGAGCAGACACATGACTGGGAAAAAGAGGGTTCAGTTAATAAGGTTCATTTCTACTTAATTCTTTGCTGTCGGCTTTCTTGCCCTGGGTAAGCATGACACTTTTTTTTCTAGCTTAGTGATTGAATCTTTCATATGTAAATTTCATCATCTTTCAAGAAAGAGAATGAAGGCAGAGTGGCATCTTTTCATCTGCTGTTTTTCAAGCCTTTAAAACTTATAGAGCATGCTGAGTGCTGTGTTTTTTTGTTTGTTTGTTTTAACCCCTTTGGTAGTTAATTTTGAGAACACAGTTTATAGTTACTTTTAGAAGTACTCTCAAGCTTCAGTTCTGGTGAACTGTATCTGATTCAGGAGTAAGTTAAAATATAAAGTACATATGGAAAAGTGTGCCTGCATGCACACAGTTTGATGGATGACCTACTGGACACCTGAGTGACCTCTGGATGATCATCAACACTGTCCAACATACCATACTGTTCAATGGCTACCTTCTTCTTCCTCTTCATCATGATTCATGTGTCCTATTTTTTGTTTGTTTGTTTTCTACTTGGGTACAGCCATACAGTACGGATTGACCAGATTGTTTTCCTTATCACTGTGAAAGTCACCAGTCAGTTCATGTAGAATTGGGTCATCTGTTCTCACAGTCTTCTCCTCAGATATAAGAACAACGTAATTATCTAGATTACTGCACAGGAGGCTCAGTAAGGTAGAAGTGAGTTTAACTTCTGATGAGGAAGGAGACTTGTTCAGTCATGGATCATACATGCTTTTGTTTTAGAAGCAAAAGCTGAAGGATTTTCTCAAACACTTGCCCAGACATTTGTTTATTCTACAAACATTCTGTCTATTCACATTATGACCAGACTTTGCTTGTGTTAATCTTTATGGCAGGTGTTTTATGAACTCTTATAATTTAAATTTCTTGAATGGAGAATTCTATTAAGCACCTTTGTTGATGTAAATTGGCTACTGAACTTCCTTTGTTAAAGTCTTCCTGAAGTTCAGTTATTGCCTTGTTTTTTCTGTGTGTTCTTACTGTTCTGCAAGAATTCTTTCTATATTTTGGGCATAACCCCCTCTTTGTTGTCTATATGATGTTCTCCGGTTCTCTCCTTTTGTTGTTTTTAAATTTCTATTGCCCATTTCGTAGCTGATTTTTCTACTCTCTCATAGTGCCCCATTTAGCTCTGAAATCCTAGTTATTGATCTTTTCTAGTTAGCTCCATGTCATCTTCCTGAAGGACTTTTCTACTCTGTGATATTGAAAGCACATGCCTGGTGTTTCTAGATGATCCATCCTTTAAGTTTCTACATTTAGATCTTACATTTAGCCTGAAGTTGACTGTCATATGTGGTGTGATATGGGGAATCCTGGTTTTGCTTTCCAAATTGGCCATTGTAATAGGAGGATATATCTCATACAACTCTATATGGTAAAGATAGCGGCTGTCTTTAAGTGTGTCTTAGATTTCTGTTTAACTTACTCAAAATACTAACAATCATTTTGGTGGCAATGGAAATTTTGATCCCTAAACTTATTAGCAAATGCAAAAGACCAAAAACTAACCAAGACATGATTGAAGAAAAGCAATGCAGGAACTGTATTCTACTAGATATTAAGATTAAGATTATAAAATGTAAATAAGAACAGACCCATAAGCATAAGGACAGAACACACAGATAAGAGAAGGGAACCAACCAAGTACTTGATTATATATCTCAGGGCTAAGACTGAGCGAACATGGTAGGGATATCAAAGATGTAAGGGATATTTATCCTTCTGAGAACTGTAGAGGTGATGAGCAACCCAAATACAGCAGGTAGGGGAAAAGTGGGTGCTAGAACGTGATGGAGTCAATGCCTGGAAGGCTGTAGGGCATTGCAGGAAAGGTCTCCGGCTGGATCTTGTATCTCCAAAGCACTTTCCATGGAAGATGGATGGCCATGTGCACATCCGTGTGGGATTTAAAGTAGATGGAAGGAGAGAGATTTGTCACAAGGTAGTCACTTGGAAATGAAGGGGTGACTGTAGACAGTACTAGCCTCTTGTGCAGATGTGCTAGCACGGATCTCTAAAGCAAATGGGACAGCATATGTGCATAAGTGAAAGGAGACCGGTTGGGTTCATGGATTTGATCCACATTATAGAAACACATAAAAAAAAAAAACCCACTAAAAACCCCACAATTGCATAAGATGCAAAACAGAGCACAAACTCAGATGTCCCGATGCTATCCTAGTTCAGAGCAGAGTACCTGGCCTGGTCAAAATTCACACACAACAGGCATTTGTTGTAAATTAGTGAAAATTAGTGTTGTAATTAGTGGAATGGGATCCCAAAACAGGCAGGCAGTTTGTGCCCTACTTTGAGACACAGGAGACCTCCTAATAAAGCTCACATCTTCTTCCACCTGAGATGTTCCCAGGACAATAATGGCTATAACAGGCCATAACTGCTGTGGTTATGAACAATTGTAAATAACCACCAAAGCATTATATACCCCATAGAGAAATGTTTTTGTTGGTTTCTGCGTTGATTTCTGCGCTCGCTCGGGTGTCCTGTCTGCTCCCTGCGTTGTGGCTGCCTCTGCCGGGCTCACACATGCGCGCCCCGGCCGGCGGGCCGCGGGCCGCGGTGGAACCGTGAACTGCAATGAGACACGCTAGACCAGATAGCTCCATGTGGGCTTTATTTAAGAAGGGGAAGGGGTAGCCGGCGGGAAGGGAAGGGGGAAGAGAAAGAAAGAGAGAGAGGAAAGGAGCGCTGCTCAGTTATATACCGTTGGTGACATAATTACAGGTAAAGGTGGGCTATGAAATTCTGGGTAAATGGCAGCCGTTGCCTAGGCAACAGACCTATACATTGCTTTGCATGGCGTCACAAGCTTTGCAGGCCTCAGGCCTCGGGTACCTACATTCCTGCATTTCTTTTATTAAAAAAGAAAAAGAAAAAGAAAAGGGAGGGGGGGACCCGATGATGAAAAGGAGTGAGGGCGCCTTGTCTCTTAAACTACTTCCTGCTGTCTAGGGGCGTTGTCAATTTTGGGGTATAGATGACTTTCATCATCGGGGTCCACCTGGTGCATGTTGGCATCAGCTACATCTGGGGACGGGGGCTCTTCCGTGGGCAGTGGCTGGTAATTCTGTAACAGAAGTTGATTAATAGTTTGGTTTGTAATTTTTTGCATTTGCCGTTGGAGGAATGTAGAAACAAGATTAATTAGGCAGGGAGCAAACAATAACACCAGGAAAATGACTAGAATCCGGTAAATGGGACCAAATCCTATACATTCAAGCTTTTATCTATCTCCGGTCTAAGCCTTCTCTTCACCCTGCCTGCTCCCCATCTGTGTTCCCACATCCTTAGCTCATTTGCTCCTATAGGCTGTGTATGTTAACAAGCCTAAATCTACCTAGACAAACTCATTTTCTGTCACCACAATTTTATCCATTGCTGCCAGCTTTCTTTCTGTGATCCTAGCATCTTTACTAACCAAGGCAATATACTTTCCTCTACCTATACAACCTGTCAAAGCTACTTAAGATTTCCATTCTTAGTCTCTCTTTAACTATTGCTCTCCTATCTTGCGCTCAATCTTGTCAGAAGTTTGCTATTAGATTTAAGACAGACAGAATTCCCAAAGGCCTGACAGCTTCTCCCAGGAGGTCTCAGAAGAAAGATGGACACCACCACAGGATGCTGCCTGAAAGTGCAGTGGACAAAACCGGATACCTTGAGTCAAATGACTTAGCTACACAAAGGTAAGCCATTTCTCATGTCATGGGTATCCATTCCACAGAGAAAAGCCGTGCATCTTCTGTGTTTGAAAGCCAAACTGACAGCCAAAGCTGCCATGGAGACCAGAGACCACAAAGAACTGCTGGCCACTAGAATCTGTCATTCTTTAATAATATAACTGCTAAGTTATTGTTTATTCCTCAGACTTCTGACTACATTGACAGCTAGACAGTTATCTCCTTACCTAAACTCTGTTTCCATTAAATGCTTCATATTTCCTCTTCTTGCTCTGTCACTGTCCCAACCTTCAATTCTATTCCTTCTGATCCACAAAGGCTCATCTTAAAGACTGTTCATGTGGTTAACTCATGTTGTTATCTCTTTAATAAACTTGTTAGCTACAGGAAACCTACCCAAATCTACTGCTCATGGACCAAGTAGGCTCCATCCAGATAAGTACATCTGCCCAAGTACCCACTTTACTACCCTTCCAAAGGGTGGGATTCCTCTGGGTTTCAATTGTACATCTTAAGAAAATTTTCCTTTCGCCCAAATGTACTTAGTCTTATTCCCTAACTATACTAATGTGTTACAACATCTTGTTAAGTCCAGGCCCTTTGCCATATCCAGGACAGCTCCAGAGAAGCAACCTTCAGATGCTCCAATCTCCTCTCAGCTTCTCCAGACGCAGACAGCTTCTGTTGGACCTGTTCTCCTGACCTATCTTCAAATGGCTCTACAAACCCTGGACAGCAAAGAAGCAGCCAGTCCTCCTGAGACTGGACAATCACCCCCCATACCCCTTTCTCTAGGTTCCCCAGAGACACGCCGCCCCAATGTCAGCATGAAGCAGTCAGATCACAACAACGACCCTATTCCTGCCTCGCCGTATTCGCCGTCACTTTTCTTTTTTCTTTTTCTTTTATTAATTAACCAAACATTGGGGAATGTTGGGGTTTTGTCTAAGCTCCACCCCACACCTACCTGGCAATGGCCAGGTATGCCCCGCCCCAGAGATCTGGCCCACTATAAGAGGGGCTACTTGCCCCTCCTCTTTCTCTTTGCTCTCCGCTCTCCCACACACTCTCACCTCTCTGCCCCTGGGGCTCTTCCCCCCCCCCTCCACGTGGTCATGGCTGGCCTCCACTCTCTCCTCCACTCTCTCTCTCTCTCTCTCTCTCTCTCTCTCTCTCTCTCTCTCTCTCTCTACCTCTCTCTCTCTACCTCTCTCTCTCTACCTCTCTCTACCACTAACTCCCATCTCCTACTCTGAATAAACTCTATTCTATACCATGTTTGTGTGTGTGTGTGGTCCCTCAGGGGCAGAGGTGCCCAGGCAAGGGCCCACCTGGACACCTTCCCCCACGCCGCCTAGCCACACTCACCTAACCCCTATACCCCCCCCACCTTTAAGCCTTATCATCCTGCTGAATCCTTCAGTTTTCATAAGCAAACACTGGCCATCCTTTCCCTTTTTTGCAAAGAGAAGCCTCATCTCTAGGTCTCACATTCCTGTTCTGGTTGTGTTTCCATGGGTGAGGGAGGTTTCCATCTGTTGGTCTGTTTGTTTTAGAGATGAGAAGCAGTAACAAACAGTTCCTTGTTCTCCAAAGTTTTAGATTTCTGCATCTCTTCACATCCAAGGTTAAGCTGATGAAACGTTGGTGGAGATGTAAGACCCCATCTGTTCATTCCTCCACAGAGAATGACGAAGGAAATATGTCGCCCTGCAGGTCTCACCTGATCTTGCTCTGCTAATCACCATTTCCTGGTGGCTGCCACCTGTCCTGGCTCCAACTCAAAGACCCAGAGGAAACCTTCAGGAAAAGGTGAACTCCTTCATTAGAGCCTCCACAGGCTGAGGCCTTGTGATCATTACACTTTTGTCAATGTGACATAAAACTAGAGTCACTGGGGAAGCAGAAAGTGTAACTAAGGAATAGGCTCCGTCACATCGGCCTGTGGGCATGTCTGAGTTGGGAGTGGATTTCTTTGATTAAGCAAGAGGGTCCAGTCTGGCTGATGGTGCCACCCCTGGGCTCACAGTCCTGGGTTTTGTAAGAAAGCAGGATGAACTAACCATGAAGAGCAAGCCAGTAAGCAGGATCCATCCATGGCTTCTGATTTAGTTTCTGTCTCCAGGTTCCTGCCCCGCCTTCCCTGTAACATGTAGGCCAAATAAACTCTTTCCTGTGCAAGTTGTTTTGTGTCACAGTGTTTATCAAAGCAACAGAAAGAAAACCTGGGATATATTTTTTTTCTCTGTTACTTCTTGAGGTTTTCCTGAGGGGTTGAATGGAATGTATAAAGCCCAGTGAAGGGACCAAATGTTATCTTCTATTACCAAATGTTCCCCAGCTATGCATGGGGTCTCACAAGCTGGAAGTAACCTCAACAACATGGCCTGATTGAACTACACAAAGGTTCGCAGAGTTGTGAGAGGCCATAGCGGAACAACTCAGATCTCCTCCCCCTTCTTGTTTGTCACTAACCTGCCTCAGTTTCCTATCTGACTGTGGCTTGTGGTTTTTGACTTGTGGCTTGTTTTCTTTTTTCTTTTTTTTTTATTCGATATAATTTATTTACATTTCAAATGATTTCCCCTTTTCTAGCACCCCCACTCCCCGAAAGTCCCTTGGGCCCCCTTCTCTTCCCTTGTCCTCCCACCCACCCCTTCCCACTTCCCCATTCTGGTTTTGCCGAATACTGTTTCACTGAGTCTTTCCAGAACCAGGGGCCACTCCTCCTTTCTTCTTGTACCTCATTTGATGTGTGGATTATGTTTTGGGTATTCCAGTTTTCTAGGTTAATAACCACTTATTAGTGAGTGCATACCATGATTCACCTTTTGAGTCTGGGTTACCTCACTTAGTATGATGTTCTCTAGCTCCATCCATTTGCCTAAGAATTTCATGAATTCATTGTTTCTAATGGCTGAATAGTACTCCATTGTGTAGATATACCACATTTTTTGCATCCACTCTTCTGTTGAGGGATACCTGGGTTCTTTCCAGCATCTGGCAATTATAAATAGGGCTGCTATGAACATAGTAGAGCATGTATCCTTATTACATGGTGGGGAATCCTCTGGGTATATGCCCAGGAGTGGTATAGCAGGATCTTCTGGAAGTGAGGTGCCCAGTTTTCAGAAGAACCGCCAGACTGATTTCCAGAGTGGTTGTACCAATTTGCAACCCCACCAGCAGTGGAGGAGTGTTCCTCTTTCTCCACACCCTCTCCAACACCTGCTGTCTCCTGAATTTTTAATCTTAGCCATTCTGACTGGTGTAAGATGAAATCTTAGGGTTGTTTTGATTTGCATTTCTCTAATGACTAATGAAGTTGAGCATTTTTTAAGATGCTTCTCCGCCATCCGAAGTTCTTCAGGTGAGAATTCTTTGTTTAACTCTGTACCCCATTTTTTAATAGGGTTGTTTGGTTTTCTGGAGTCTAACTTCTTGAGTTCTTTATATATATTGGATATTAGCCCTCTATCTGATGTAGGATTGGTGAAGATCTTTTCCCAATTTGTTGGTTGCCGATTTGTCCTCTTGATGGTGTCCTTTGCCTTACAGAAACTTTGTAATTTTATGAGGTCCCATTTGTCAATTCTTGATCTTAGAGCATACGCTATTGGTGTTCTGTTCAGAAACTTTCTCCCTGTACCGATGTCCTCAAGGGTCTTCCCCAGTTTCTTTTCTATTAGCTTCAGAGTGTCTGGCTTTATGTGGAGGTCCTTGATCCATTTGGATTTGAGCTTAGTACAAGGAGACAAGGATGGATCAATTCGCATTCTTCTGCATGCTGACCTCCAGTTGAACCAGCACCATTTGTTGAAAAGGCTATCTTTTTTTCATTGGATGTTTTCAGCCTCTTTGTCGAGGATCAAGTGGCCATAGGTGTGTGGGTTCATTTCTGGATCTTCAATCCTGTTCCATTGATCCTCCTGCCTGTCACTGTACCAATACCATGCAGTTTTTAACACTATTGCTCTGTAGTATTGCTTGAGGTCAGGGATACTGATTCCCCCAGATTTTCTTTTGTTGCTGAGAATAGTTTTTGCTATTCTGGGTTTTTTGTTGTTCCAGATGAATTTGATAATTGCTCTTTCTGTGGCTTGTTTTCAAATCACACTTGTCATAAACAAAGTCTACTCGGCCAATTACCATCAGGTTACATACAGTACAATCCATGTCCGAATGACTCGAACCTGGAGTGGCCTGAGATTTAAGAGAGCTTAGTTCAAAGGAATCCTCTCTAAGATGTGAGGCCTCTGATGAAGGTGACACTGAAGGTGGAAATTCAGTGTTTCTTGTTTCCACAATACACTGCCAATTTCGATGAGCTTACAGAAAGACCTCTCAAGCTGACTATGAGCTCTGTGGGCTGCTTTGCAGGGAGTGAGCCCAGCATCTGGGAAAGCAGAGAGCTGGGAACATCAGTGTGTGAATGGTCACCACCTTCGTCAGTGAGGGATTCTGACTCCCAGTATAATGCCATTCTCTCCCCTCTTGAATTTGTGTAAAAATAAAAGCTTATAAAAGTAGCGTTAGATTGCTCACACCTAGTACACTAAAATAAGAACACTTTAACTTCCCTTTCAAGGTTAATGTTGACATTTCTGTCAGTGTGGCTGACAGAAGTGAATCCCCTGAAGAAAGCCCATGTGTGATTGCACAGGGCTCTCCGAGAAGCTCCTGGCTTGTTTCCCGCTTGCCTCCAACTTCAAATGAAAGAAGCAGCAAAGAGGTAAGGCCTTGGGGTGGGGACGGGGGTGGGGGTGGGAGAACCCTCTCAGTCTGGGATGTGAGAGAATCTCAGGACTCAGTGGGGCTGACCTTAGCCAAAATGCCCAATAATGGGGAGAGGGAACTCAAAGAGCCCACCTCCAGTACATAGACAGGGTCTCAAGTGGAGGGACTGGATTATCAAACCACAGTCAAAAATTCTGGCCCAGAATTATTGCGTCTAAAAGAACCACAGGGACAAAAATGGAGAAGAGACTGAAGGAAAGGCAGTCCAATGACTGGCCCAACTTGGGATCTATCTCATGGTGGGGCACTAAGGCCGGACACTATTATTGATGCTATTACAGGCAGGAACCTAGCATGGCTGTCCTCTGAGAGGCCCTACCAGCAGCTGACTGAGACAGATGCCCATACTTTCATCCAACCATTGGACTGAAGTCAGGGACCCTTATGGTTGAATTAGGGGAAAGATTGAAGAAGCTTCAAGAAGCTTCAAGAAGGAGGGAGACCCTATAGGAAGACCAGCAGTCTCAACTAATCTGAACTCCCAAGGACTGAGCCACCAACCAGGTAGCATACAAGGGCTGGTCCAAGGACTGGCACATGTACAGCTGGTCTGGCCTCAGTGGGAGAGGATGAGCCTAATCCTTGAGAGACTTTAAGCCCCAGGGAATAGGGAGGTCTGGTAGAGTGGAACACCTTCTAGGAGGCAAGGGGGAGGAGGAATGGGATGAGGAACTGTGGGAGGGAGGATCAGAAATGGGGGGAGCAATGACTGGAGGGAAAGCCAGCGCAGAGGGGCCTCTGAGAAGCTCCTGGGATGTTTCCTGCTTGCCTCAAACTTCAAAAGAAAGAAGAAGCCAGGAGGTGAGGCTGCTAAATGGCATCCCAAGGAAGGACCAAGTGCCTTCCCATTGGTCAAGAAATGGGAGGAGGAAAAAACAACAACATCACATCCCACAGGACTCTATCTACAGAGGCCTGAAGGGCAGTGGTAAAATCGGACATTCTTTCCCTCATAAACTCTGCGTTTCACCATTTCAGATAAATGTGAGCTTTTTTCTCAAAACTGTCCAAAAAGGATTACACTTTACTCAACCAAAGGATTTCTGATTCCTGGATCTGCCCTGCTCCCCTGGCTATAAAGCCCAAAACAAACTCCTGATGCCCTAGAGTCTCTTCTCTATGTTTGCACCCTGACCTGTGCTGAGTTCCGGATAGTTTGAGGGAGAATCTATCCGGAGCCTCCATCACCGCCTGCGTCAGCGCTCTTTCCTGTCGCTCAATTCCTCTAACTCAGCGCGCATCTGTCCGCTCCTCTCCCTTCACCCACCCTTTAGCCTGCCACCAACCATCTTTGGAGAATCAGTGTCTCTGCTTTCACTCATAAGGCCCACTGCATTCTTCACACAGCATCCAGAAGGGTTCTTTAGAGATACCCCTCAGATCTCATCTCACTTCTGGCTAAATACTCCCAAGGGCACTTCGCTGTACTGGAGACGAGGATAACTCGGCCTTGGATCGTTTTACTTTGTATTTCTCATTCCTCCAGTCCTCATGTCTTTCTTCCAAAGAAGCTCTCCCCACAAACAGTGATATTTCTACTCCCATTCTCGTATGTACTACGATTTGTAATGTTTCCTAGATATCTTATAGCATAATACATAATCCTTGCAGTTATTAAATTGCACTCCCACTACAGTTCCCCAGGACCTACCTTAACTGCACATAGGCATATTGAGAGATTTTAAGACATTTGCTGAAGATTGAAAAATATTGGCTCCAAGCAAGCATTTCCTGTATACTGTGCACAGGAAGACATAATCATCACTTCCATGCTTACAATAACCCTCAGAGACAGGCACCGTGATGCCCATATTGTAGACATTAAAACAGACACAGAAGGTTAAATAACTTGACCAAGCAACTAGAAATGACACAGATGTCCTGTTGGCTGCAGACTCTGGCTCAGGCCCCTGCAGTCTAATTGACTCAGCTATGCCCATAGAATGGCTGATATTTAGGTAGGGTCTTCTGACCAGACTTGTCTCTGTAGAGTAGAGAACAAGAGAGTTACCAGGGGCTATGAAGAAGGAGGGGTGTTGCTCCTGTGGGGATATTATAGGGACTGCTTCCGGGAGGTTTTGTCACCATCTTCTGGTTCTGTGGTTCCCCAGTTAGTCTCCACTTCCTGCTATGCTCTCTACCTTCCAGGAAATGTTCTCCTCACATCAGGCATAGTCTCATTTTAGGAAGAATAGATTGGGGGTGGGGCAGGTGGCGCGGAAAGGGCCTGCTGGAACCCGCAAAGAATCCTGGGTCTCATTGTCTTCCTCTGTAAAAGTGGACCTAGGAGGTCCACTCTGTGCTTACAGGGTTACTGCTCAGGTGATGTTTTATATACACCCTGGCCTTGGCTGAGGGTTTTTCCAGTCATTTCCTGATTATTTCTTCTGTCCACTTGTTAATTAGATATGAAGATTAGAACACCATAAAGAGACCAGACATATTCTTGCAATGTGAGGGCACTTTGGCAGAGCTGGGCTAGACTCTCAAATAGCCATTACATTTTTGGGATTTTTTAAAAAGGTGTTCCTGCATCCATATGTTTACCTGAGAAATAGTGGAGACTAATCTAAATGGGAAAAGTAGTGGGGGCTTTCACAAAGAAACGTTAACTAAAATTCAAAGGATAATTAAGGGTTTTCTAGAAGGGGGCTGGCTATAGTGTGCTAGGTAGCAAGGATGGTGGGGGTTGTGTAGAGCACCCCAAGACCCAGAGATTAATCTAAGTGTTACACATCGGGTGAATGTCTCCTCTGTGGGGAATGGAGTCCAGGCTTCCTTAAGGAAGACGAGATGGAGCTATGATTTGTCAAAATGAAGTGGTCTGTGACCTAGGGCATTTTGTCTGTCCACAGGAAACTATTTCCACACAGTTTATCATATACATATGAGAGCATTGCCTGGGGAAGAAGACCTTTACAATCAAGGATAGCCATTCATCTCTTCTGTTTAACTGTGCTGGGAAGATCTCTTTGGAATCAACAAGAAAGCCTCTATCAGCTGTCAACCGTACCCAGTCTGGACATGAGAAACCCAGGAGAAAGCTTGCCAGGGTTCTCTCTCCTTGGCTGGCAGTGCTGCCAAAGATGGCTGTGTGTGCCCTGGAGTCCATCCTAATGCCAATTATCCAGATGAAGATGTCCAGAGTGACTAGAAAGCATTTGCTGGAAAAAAAGAGAACCAGTCAGGACCAGAAGCCAGGAGTCATTGCCTGCCAACTGGGCTGAGTGAGAAGTGGAAGCTCCTTTTCTTCCTCAGAAGTAACACTGTTGACAGAGGCTGCCATTCCAGAAAACAGTTTCAAAACAACAACTGGGGGTGATTCAAAAGAATAGTAATAGTCCATTCTCCACCTCCATTCTATCAAACTGGATCAGTAATTCAAAGACTTTCTCCTCTTTAGTCCCAGAGTGGGAAACTCTGCCAGGTACAAGGAGGAGAGGCAAGGCTTTAACCAAAATCTTTGTGTATGCTAAATGGTCCTCAACCTCCCAGCAAGCTCCCTGCTGTACACACTCCCCTAGGGCAGAGGACTTAAGAGCTGAGGGACTTCTCATGGCAGAAAAACGCCTGTCTCTGCCTCTATTGCTGCGAAAGCTCAGATGTAAGGCAGGCCAGCTCGTTCGTAAAGTGTGACTGTTAGCGTGTTAAATAAACATTTACAAAAAACGGAACCTGCTGGACAGTTAAGAGCCTGGCATGTGTTTTTCCCCCTTCACTCAAAGAGCTCGAAATTGCCTTAAGTGGAGTTTAATTGAAAAAGTTCACCTCAAGAGTGTGATTAAGCCTGGAAAATATTAGCCAACAGGGGAATTCTTCATAAAGTTATGACTGAGTGGAAATACTGCGATAATGGAAGCCTGTGTGTAATGGGCGCCATTAAAATTATATATGTACATCTCTGAACATCAACAGGTAAGTTAGTTACTAGGTTACAGTTCGGTGACTCGTTCCTAGTGATATTAGAAACCACAGGCACATAGCACTAGTAATACAAATTCCTAAACAGAATTACAGAGATTTGAGAATATTCTTGTCATAATTATCCACCAGGCATGGTCATTCTGTGCACAGGCTGTGCCTGCATAATTGTAGGTAACCTGATTGACACACCATAAACCCGTGGAATATCCAAATAGGAAAAGAATTCTAATTTTCTCGTTTGCCTTCTCCACTAAACTCATAAAGACAAATAAACATAATGAGGAACAATCCTGAAAACCTCACTTCGAGACTCATTAGGTGATTTCAGATTTGAAGGATGTGATGGTGTTGAGATGTTATGACAAAATACCTGATAAATTCAATTTACAAGGAGAAAAGGTTTATAGTTTTGTTTGTCGTTTAGGATATTTCAGTCTTGTTTCATTACTGAGTTCTTTGTACGGTGCCAAATCAACTTTATGGAGGGAAACATGTTGCAGGTGCAAAGTTTATCATCTCAGAATGAGAGAGTAGAGAGGAGGCGGGACCAGGGTCTCAATGTCCCCTCCGAGGATATAACCATGGTGATCTCACTTCCTTCTTCAAGGACGCATCCTAAGGCTTCTACCACCTCTAAATGGCACCATCACTGGGTACCAGACCTCCAACCCAGGGTCTGGGGAAGCTCCGAGGGCTCTAGGCACGGTTAAGGCTCAGGTGTCATATCCAGATGCTGGCTTACTTTGGTCTTCTCCTCACTCAGCTTCTATACTTGAGTTTTGTAGAGGACCTAAGAATTATTTTGAAGTAAAGAAGAACATGGGGGAAGGGTGCAGGTACTAAATTGGTTGTATCTTAGGAGATGGAAGCAAGGAAATGCTTCTCAAATTTTACTGTGGAACAGGAGGACTTTATGATGCAGACCTTTTGATGTCAATTCAGTGGTATTAAAAGCCTGCAGACAATGTTGAGGTGACTGCCCTCAGAGATCCTTTAGAGGAGGGAGGAGCCACAGAGGATTTGTCTTAGAACTAGGTTTGCATGCAGATGCTGAGAGTTACTTGGATTGTAACATAACGCAATTGATAACCTGAAATGTCTTTGTCATGACTGATAGAATTTGGGGATAACAGTGGCAACTCTTTCAACAAGTTGTCTTCCAGTTTGGATGCAGGGTCTTTCGGAGATAATTGGAATTAGAAGAGGTCATGAAAGTGATGGTGTGCAAAGCTTGGAAGATGAGGAAGAGCTCTGACCAAGGCAACTTATGAAAGAAAGTGTTTAATTTGGGGATCACAGTTCCATGGGATTAGAGCCCATGACCATCACAGTGAGAACATGGCAGCAGGCAGGTAGACATTGCAGTGGAGGAGTAGCTGAGACCTTACATCTTCATCTGCTAGCATGAGGCAGAGAACTGAGTGAAGATACTGTGGGCTTTTGAAACCTCAAAGCCCACTCTCTAGTAACACACCCCCTCCAACAGGGCAACACCTCCTAATCCTTCTCAAATAGTCTCACTCATCAACTGAGGACCAAGTATTCAAACCTATGAGCCTATGGGGGCCATTCTCATCCAACCCACCAACGATGATAGATTTGCTCTGTCTCTCCAGTGGATGCCTCAAGAGCAACACTAGCACTGTGCTCTTGGAATTCCCAGCTCCCCACCACGAGCCATGTAAACCATTGTTCTTCATAAATCATCCAGTCTCAAGGCTCTTGTTATAAAACCAGAAATGGACAAGTGCAGCTCTGATCTATTTGAAGGTTTATGATTTTTAAAATGAATTCTGTCCTCAATCCTACACAGAGGCTGGCTTTCTTTAACTGTCCGTGTCTCTAGTCAAATTTGAATTTTCAGCAATTATCTTCTCAACCATTTTTCTCCACCCATCCATGTTGGTGACAGTATGTCATGGTCCCACAGAACACTGAGCCTCATGCTTTTTTTTTTTTTTTTTGTGGAATAATCTTTACTCTTTTGTTCACTGTTCCGTCTTCTAATTCATGGATTCTTGCCTCGTTCTATTTTCTTGCTAAGATCTCTTGTTGGAGCACTTGTTTTGTCTTCTTATGTTTGTATTTGTTGCACTTTGCAGTTTTGAACTGCCTCCCCTTTTGGATCTGTCTTTGCTCTGACTCTTACTGTCCGCTCACTGGCTTAGGCAGACTTGCTGTGGTTTGTTTGAGAACATTCATTATGGCTGCTTTAACATTCACGTCGCCACCTTAAGGTTGGTGCTTCCTTCCCCCACTAGTTTGAAATATTTGCTTCTTGGGATGATAGGTGTTTTCATTGTGGTTGTTGTTGTTGTTACTGAATCATGGACACATTTGTGTTTTGAAACGAGGTCTTGAGCCTCACTTTAATACTCACTAGTCAGTTTGCATTGGGTTCTGGCCCTGCTTCATTGTGAAAACAGAGCTGTGAGCTTGTGTTTTACTCAGAGAGAGACATAGGTCCAACTGCCAACTTGGCCTCCACTGCGGAGAGGATTCTGGGCTCCTCCCGAGTGTTGGCGGGCGGAAGTTCCAGCCCCATGTGTGGTCTCCACAAAGACTAGCCTGCAGAAATGATGTCCTATTACTTATCTGGATTTTTTGCAGAGCCTCACTGGGAGGGAATGTCTAGGTTCCTCCTCAGCCCCCACTGCTGCCCGGGGGACACACCCTTTCCTATGTTTTCTGGCTGATATAGAACAGTTACTGCCCTAAAGATTTCCCTCTTGTTCTTTGCACCTTCTCTTCTGCATAAGCTTCTCAGGGAGGGTATTTTTTGTTTCAGGCAGTTGGTGTTTTCTGGCTTTGAGCCACACTCTCTATAAAACTCAAAAGGCCAGGGCACAACTCATGAGCATGCCACTTTTCAAATCCCAAGGTGCCTGGGCAATTGGTCTTTGCTTCACCTCTCAGTTTTATGCCCGGTGCCCAGGGCCTTTTTTTTGCATCTGAATGCAGAGTGTGGGATGTCTTTGAGATGCTGGTGCAGATCACCAGGCAACTGCTCTTTTCACTTAGCACTGTGATTCTGAGAACCATCCATGTTAATAGCTGAAGACTTGGGTTCTAGCTTACTTTTAAGAGATTTCTCAGTCACCTTGTTAGCACTTGTCCAGTAAATTTTCTACGGACTCTTTCAAAGGAAGCACCATCTCAAATGGCAGAGACGGACACTTAATTTTTTTTTTAAAGCCACCAGACAAGAAACTCAAAGCACCATTCATTTAGGCGCTCAGCTGCAGCATTGAGATGCAAGTCTTTGCTCTTTTCTTCCAAGGTAACTGCAGTAGCTCCACATAGAAGAGGGGATCTCCCCACCCCCCCCCTCTGTGTGTGTGTGTGTGTGTGTGTGTGTGTGTGTGTAAAGCTTCCCTATGTCGTATGCACCATCATATGCTAAGGACAGTGCAGCACGAAATGGTGACACCTTTTGATCTCTCATTCTTAAGACAATGGCAGACAATAAACTGGGCGTGAAGACCATCTAAGTAGCATCCCATGCAGATTACACACACACACACACACACACACACACACACACATGCCCATAAAGCTGGCCTTATCCACACATCTGGAAAGAGGGCAAAGTACCTTTCAAGTTTCCAGACACGATGCTTTCCCTGAACACTGGGGACCGGTTTTCTCCGAAGTCAATACTTTTTGACTGAAGCTGCTTTGAGGGAATGGCAGAAAGATGCTTGCACATCTCTAAAAGAAGCTGGCTTTATGTGTCTTTGCCGGGAAAATGAGACTCATCCTTCTGAGCAATCACATCCATGATTCTAATGTGCCCTGACCTGCCTGTGCTCCCTCTGCTCCCTCCTCAGAGGGCAGCCCTCTTAGAGTAGATTTTCTTAGTGAGAAAATATGATTCCCTAACAAGGTCTTCTGCTGTTGGATAACACTGCATAACTTGCAGAAATGGTAAAGATTGTGTGGGGACACAGATGAAGTGCATACCACAGCTTTTGGATCTCACAGATGCTTATGGAAGTTAAACTCTTAGTGGGCTAAGGGACATGAGTAATTACTTCCTTTCTTGTCCTATTTGAACTAAGTCTTAGTCTGCCTTTCAGCTGTAATTACACACACACACACACACACACACACACACACTGACTTAAACTTAATAATTCGAGAATAATAGAGTATTTTTCCTGTCAATTTCAAAATTGAGATTGAATGTTTGTTTAACCATTTCACAAATTGTCCTAGTTAGAGTCACCATTGTTGTGATGGAAGACCATAACCAAAGCAACTCGGGGAGGAAAGGGTTTATTCGGCTTTTGCTTTCCATTATTGTTTACCATAGAAGGAAATCAGGACAAGAACATAAACAGTAGAAACCTGGAGCCAGGCGCTCATGCATTGGCCATGGAGGGATGCTACTTCCTGATGGCTATAGAAGCTGGGACCACCAGCCTAAGATGGCCACACCCATAATGGGCTGCCCCTCCCCCTACCAATCACTAATTAAGAAAAATGCTTGTCTACAACCCCCCTTACAGAGGCATTCTCTCAACTGAGCCCCTCTCTACTCTTGTGTCAAGTTGACATAAAACTAGTGAGTACACAACTATCGTCTGAAATTGTAGATACGTTAATATGGTGCTAAAACATGAAATAATTTGAGTAAAATGATTGATGTTGGACCAACAGGAAAGGATGAGTGAAGTCATAGGGAACAGGTGGCAGAGCCACGAGGGAGTCATTTGGTTGAAAATAATAGTCACGTTGGGGTAGGAAATATGGAGGAATTTTAAGATGGAAAAGAGTATATCAGAAGCCTTTCATTTTACTCTAGGTAGTCAGAGGTCTCCTCATGGCATATTACAGTAGGGAGCTTCAGAATGCTCTGCTACACAGCAGAGTGCCCTGTGTTAGTTGTGTTAGTATAAGATAGCGGCAGCAGACATCTCTCAGCTGATTCTTCTGCCTTGTATCCTGAAAGGGTATAGTTGTGGTACCACTTGGGATATATTTTACTGAAGACTTGAGTGGGGAAGAAGCTACTTCTGAGCCCCCATGTTGCAATACCTTTCTTTTTTTCTTTTTTCTTTTCTCTTTTTTTATGGGTAGAGGTTGAGGGCTCCATCTTTACCTGCGTTTTTTAGAATCTGTTGTGGGTTGTAGGTGACACCACTGCCTACACCATGCCTCTTTTCCAAGGCTGGATACCTTCTCATAGGTAATAAGTAGGGCCTCTCTAGTGACTTTAAACTCTAGTGTTGTATAACAGTTTCCTTTGAGATTGGAACATTGTATCCTGTAGGGAAGTTCCTCAAGCAGGAAGGTAAACAACTTAAAAATAGCTTCAGGAGGTCCCTGGAACCTGTCAGATCCTTTAGGCCCCTCCATGCTGGAGTTAGTAATGGAAGCTGAGAGTCCCTCAAAGACTAACTGAGCTGAGTTGCAAAGAAGACTCAGAGAGCATTCCAGATGCCTGGAAGAAGCAGAAACCAGCCAAGCTGTCTGGATGACATTTAGACCAGCCACGTCACTTAAAAAGGACACTCTGATCAGTTGTGATATCTACAGGCAACACCGTGTTCTTTGTGAAAAGTCACCATGTTGGTGTGGACTTTGGGTGTAAAGCCGACTTTTAAGTAACCCCTCAGCCATATTCCTGTAAGTAACTCCCATAAAACTCACTGGTTCATCAAGTTGGACTTTGGTGGTATCTGTACTTTGGTGTGTACTTTGAGGGCTTCCTATTTGAGGTAAGTAAGATGGGTGTGTAGCATATCCCCAGGGAAAGTTTGCCACAGACCATCTTGTTACAGAACTAACCTCGATATTATTTTTGCTTTATTCCCTTGGCTAGATGTATGTCATAGCTCCTGTCCACAAAGGAGGAGAGAATGACACAGCATCTATGAATATCAGGAAGTACGAGTCTAGAGGGGCCACCTCAGGCTCTACCTGTCATAATTCAGACACATGAGCACAAGGTCCACCTTCTGGGTGCTTCTGCTGACTACAGAGGTGGTCTTTCTCAAGGCCACTCTTTCCCAAGATATCTCTTTCATTTTAGAAGGTCTCTAGGTCAGGGGCTCATTTCCAGGTTAGGTCTTTTTAATTGTTTTCTTTCTTTCAAAATGCAGAGACATCTTGGTAATTAAGCAAGAATATTGCTGAATCCAACGAGGGTCATTTTAACCAGACTCTCCCCCTTTTGCCTCACCAACAGTAGTCTGCTCTCTTTGCTTTCAGCACATCTGAGTAGGAAGCATCACCAGTCTCTCAGGAAGGCGAAGCGGGTGTGGGATCAGTGGAGAGCAGCCAGCAGCCAAGCAACAGAAAGGCAGAAGAACACAACGACGTTCTTGCCTGACAGGTTTTGGCTAATTGAGCAAAATGAAAATCTGTTTGGAAATGAGGAGTTGATCAAATGCCAGTTAGAAAGTGAGTTTTATAAATAAACACCGGAAAAGAACAGAACCAAGCCACTATTTTGATTACATGTTTTGAAAACAGAAAATTCAATTTTAAATTTTCTTTGCCCCACACCTCGCACTGTGTGAAATTTTGAAGGGGATCAGAACACATGCCTTTTTCCTGGTCTCCATGTCTTCTATCCTTCCTCAAATTGCCTTCACAACAGCGTATCTGTAAATCCAAGCAGACAGACAAGTGGCAAGATTAATGAGCTGACATTTAACCTTTTGAGTCTTTATTTCAGAGCTCAGGGGAAATGCATTTCTGGGCCAATGAAAATCCTAAAACTGTCTCTGATAATTTGGTATTAAAGATAGCTCCATCAAATGCTTCTTGAGGTATTGTGAGCCTCGGCCTTCTCCTGACCCCAAGCTCCTTAGTACTTACCTTCCTCTCTCCCTATTAAAATGGATTGTCGTCAGGTCATCTTCATGCATACTCTGAATGTGCTTCTACTCAACACTCAAGGATATTAACTGGCATTTATTAAGCATCTACTACACCAAAACTTGGAGTTAGCTGTCATAAGCCATCATCATCCAACATTCTTGAATATTCTTACAAGAATGCCCATGCAATTTCACGTCCTCCCACATAATTATTGTATTACCCTTACAAATCATGTGCTTAAAATATTCAGTTGTTCATGTGTGCAACAAATGATATCTGAAGATGAAATGGATGATACATCTATAACTTTGATAGTCAAGACAAATGGATCATGGACACTTTCTGTCTGTATTTTTTCTTATTATAAAGAAACAAGTTGTCCAAAGAACAGGAATTATTGGGGTTCAAACCCCAAAACTGATAGAGATAGAGTCATCTTCGCTGGCACTGGTGTCCATTTGGGTATATATAACCTGCACAGTTACATGGATATGTAATTGCATTGGGCAAGTCTTTGTCCCATCCACTGCTCTAATAATATGACAAGAGTTTAGAATAAAAAATGGTGTGAATATTGATTCAGAGTACAGAAGAAACCCAGAGCAATACACTGCGATGTCAAAGGACAAGTCCTTTATGGTTGCCACTGTCCAAAGAGGGCTCCATCATTACACATGCACTGTTTCCTGTGTCAAGAAGAGCTTGAGTATAGAGTGCCCTTGGAACCAAGAGAAAGATGGGGGGTGGATCTTTGTGGAAAGACAAGATCCCTGGAGGAGACCCAAGGCTCTCCACCTGCAGCTTGTGGAGTTTGCATCTGACAGCCAGCTGCGTGGATGCATCCGTTCTAACCCTGTAGTCAACACAAAAGAAGCAGAATTGCATCCAAACACAGCCAAGGAACAACATGCTGCAATTGCTTTAATGTGGTTTATTCTAGTTGGCTTGTGAAGCTGCTGTGCACAGCCATGAACTCCTGCTTTCCCCAAGAACCTTTCTTAGATTGTCTTCCTTTTTCTTTCTTCTGAATTCATACCCCCAAAAGCATCAGGGTTAACCCAAGACTGCTTGCAGAGGTTGCAGGTCCAGGTTTTCTTTCATCTCCATCACAGCGGACCATCTCTGGATGTGGGTGGGGCCCAGGGACAACCTGCAGCCAACCAGTGGACCAGGACTTTGGTTTTTAGAGAGAAGGGTTTTCTTTACTTGGGCTTTGGTGGTCTATGTTTTGTGTCAACAGCAAGGGTATTCAGTTTGGGGATCACAATTAATTATGAACCCAATAAGACACCTAGGGAGGTTGCTTTGCATATGCGCATGCCTGGCAGTCAGTGGACATCCAAGAACAGTCCAATGGGGCTGCCATGGCTTCTGAGGTTGTGTTTTCTCCTCACATGCTCTGTTCATGGTGTCGCTGGCTTACCTCACTTCTGTTTGGAGTTCAGGGACTGTAACACAAGGACAGTTACATATCATTTGATTCCATGTCATGATTATGCCACCATGGTGTTCATTTATATACTCTAGATTACATTTTAATAGTCTTGTTTGCACTCTCTCTCCTCTTTCTCTGCTCGATAAAATTTTGAAAGGACATCTGTTGTGTGAAGGATGACTTTTCCCCAGGATACTATCACATCAGAATGTGTGATAGTAATTTTTCTTAGGAAATAACCTCCCCTATCTTGTCAAGCCAGGCTTTGACTGAGGAAGGGCTCTTTTAATTCAGCTGTTGTTTCCCTTTGCCATTTGTTTGCTGGTTGGATGAATAAGCCCACCTCATACCTCATTCTTGTTCCTTACGCATTTATCTTCCATTCTGAAGAAGGAAGTCTGGAGTCTGGGGCCTGGCTAGAGTCCACTAAGGAATTCTAAAGCTGTTTTTGTAAAGTTTTGATGATGAGCATGCCTCCATCCTCCCCGGTGACAAAGATTCAAGGACTTTAGCTCCTGCCTTCAGAGTCCTGTAGTGTCCAGTTGATGTTTTGCAACTGGTATCCATTTTGCAATGTCCTGTTTCTCAATCTCTAGAGACACCTCTAAGTGGCATGATGGGGGATACATACTGTTGTCGTCCAGTGGGTAGGGGGCAGGGATTCAACCAGACACACATAGGAGAGGCCTTTTTAGTAAAGGAGTATCCCTTCCCAGTGTCAGCAGTTTTGAAGTCAACAAACTCCTACCTGAGTATCTGCAGGTGCTGAAATTCCCATTCTCCATGGAGCAGAAGCAGAGGAAAGGGAAGTAGAGAGGAAATGCAGACACGGCATGCCATCAGTCACAGAGAATCAACCAGATCTGCCAGCCCCACATGATATGCCGCTAAGCTGGGACAGGGAAGGACACTTCCCATGGGATACAATGACCTCTTGTAAAGCTATAGAGAGAAAAGAGGGAATGTGGGGCTCCCTAGCTTTTGTGACTGAGACATCTTTTCTCTGTGTCCCTCATTGCCTTTGTACTCTCTTCCTAGGGGTGCCCTCCCCAAATCCACGGGCTTCAAGGCTGTCTTTCAGATGACTTCCATTTTTCTATCCAACCCAATCCTTTCTTCAGACACTTGATGTACATGCACAAATGGGCGAGTGTATGTTTCCAAGTGTTTGTCTCAAATTTAATCTGACCAAATGGAACATCTTCTTTTCTTTTTTTTTTATTTGATATATTTTATTTACATTTCAAATGATTTCCCCTTTTCTAGACACCCACTCCCCGAAAAGTCCCATCAGCCCCCTTCCCTCCCCCTGTTTTCCCACCCAACTCTTCCCACTTCCCTGTTCTGGTTTTGCTCTATACTGCTTCACTGAATCTTTCCAGAACAAGGGGCCACTCCTTCGTTCTTCTTGTACCTCATTTGGTGTATGGATTATGTTTTTGGTATTCCAGTTCTCTAGGTTAATATCCACTTATTAGTGAGTGCATACCGTGATTGATCTTTTGAGACTGGGTTACCTCACTTAGTATGATGTTCTCCAGCTCCATCCATTTGCCTAAGAATTTCATGAATTCATTGTTTCTAATGGCTGAATAGTACTCCATTGTGTATATATACCACATTTTTTGCATCCACTCTTCTGTTGAGGGATACCTGGGTTCTTTCCAGCTTCTGGCAATTATAAATAGGGCTGCTATGAACATAGTGGAACATGTATCCTTATTACATGCTGGGGAATCTTCTGGGTATATGCCCAGGAGTAGTATAGCAGGATCTTCTGGAAGTGAGGTGCCCAGTTTTCGGAGGAACCGCCAGACTGATTTCCATTATTTTCTATCTCAAAAATGCCTCCCTCCCCACACCAATTCCTTCTAGTAAATAAGAACTGTTAAACCAACTATTTTTGACACATGATTCTTCTCATTTTCCAAGTACCTACATCCAATCTACTATTATAGTTTGTGGATGCCTTGGTTTAAAACTCTGAACCTCTTTCTTCAGTCCATTTCTCTTCAGTTCCTCAGGCTAAGCCATCATGACAGGTAGGTCCTAAAGACAGCTTTCTCAGTGAGTGGCCATTATCTTTTCCTTGTTGCCTCTTCCCATCGTTCTCCATTTGCCACCCACGTGCAAGTTTGATGATGTCACTTCATGGTAATGAATCTTTCAGTATCATCTCTTGCTCTTGCATTGTGGTCTCTGATCTCTTGTCTGACACACACCAACTGGTTCATCTGTTAAAGCTAGTTTCATTATGAGAAGAGAGCAGTGCAGAGGTCCAGGAGGGGAAGATGGCCCATGTGAGGAGAGAGGCAGAGAAGGGGGTGAAAGTACTCTGGAGATTGCCAGCAAAAGTCCATACAGTAGAAAAGGCAACGAAGTGCTGTCTCCATATTTCCAGCCATGCTGGCCCTTGGAATTTGGACCTTGAGGCTTCAGAGCTCATCTGGCTATACCTCAGCATTTCTAGTGGACTAAGCCTTGTCACGTGGTCTGTGGTACTTTGCTATGACAGTCCTAGCAAACCTTTAGGTCCTTACTCTCAGGTTCTTAGCCTCCTTACCTCTTCTTACTCAGCGAGCTCACAAGTTGGGACTGGCAGTAGCCACACCCTTTCTTTGGAATAGTGTGCTGTCCTTTGTGTCAGTCAAATGGCAGTTTAAATGCAGCCTCTTCTGAGAGGACTTCTCTGCTGGGAGTTCAATTTAGCCATCCCATGCCATTTTTCCCACATCTCCTTGCATCCTGCCTTGACTCAGCACTTAGGACCTGATTCTAAGTGCACATAGAAATTTCCTCACACATTTCTTACTGCCATTGACCATGCCACACAAACCTGTATCACACAAGACATTTCTCTCTTCTACTTAGGATAGTGTCTGAGATTAGTAGATCATCCACGAGCATTTTTGGAACAAGTAGAGTTATTTAAGAAATTTGGTTGCCGTCAAAGCGAAGCTCATTTTAACTGGGTCCTTGGCGGAGAGATTGTAAGGGCTTTCAATGGAGGGAGATAATGTTCTCCAAGGAAGCTTGCCTTCCTCTGGAGAGAGAATGGGCAGCCCCTGTTCAGTGCCTAACCTTTGGTGGAAGGGTTGTATTCCATCAAGCCCACCCCCTTTTCCTCTGTAAATATTTACACTGTAGAAGCTCCCCGTCTCTCAGGCCTATTGGGAGCCTGGGAGAGGCACACGCTAGCACTGGGTCTAATGGAGACATTGCAGCACCATTAGCACAGATGGTTGTCATATGTATGCAAATGAGAAACAAATTGAATTTGGTGTCCCTTCTCACCAGCTGTCCTATCAAGGAAGGCTCCCTGAGTAGTGGGAAAAAAAAAGCTGCCACCACACCACTAAACTGTCACCGCAGATTAATTACGACGAGGACATTAGCCACCATTTGTTTTTAGTACAAAGGGAAATATCTTGTTTTTCAAGTACATCCTATTAAAAGAAGGTGTTCAGCCTTGTAGAAACAAGGCCCCACAAGGGCACGAGGCTTCATTAGTTACGAACAAGGAGTATGAAGCCCCGGCTGCAGGCCTCCATCACAGCTGACTGCTGTGCGCACGTGGACAGTGGAAGACAGCCAGCCGCTTCAGATATAGAGACCGTCAGGCTTCGCACATTCCTCTGACCTGCTGGATCCCCAGTGAGACAGGAAATGATTGTACCAGGCAATGGGCAAGAATTCCTGTCATCATTACCCGTAGAAGTGCAATGAGTAGGTGACGCTAACTGGGAATCCAAGAGGTCAGATTTTACTTCTGAATCTGGACCTACCTCATTGTTACTTAAAAGTCTTATTTGATTGGTTGTTTGGGTTGCTAATGTTCTTTCTCAACTTCTTGTTCTATTGTTGTTCTTGTTGTTGAGTAGATTGAGCCCCAGGGAGACTACATCCCAGTCCAGACTAGTGGGTTGTTAATATTTTTTCAGAGCCAGGAAGCTCTTGACATTTCAGATAATGTGATGGACTGTATGCCCATAAGTTGCACATGACTGAAATATATTATATTCGGCTGTATTATATTTTTTTTCCTTCATGAAGTCTTTCTAGATAGACATATTAAGAAAGCTTGACAGACAGCACTGATTTCCTCCTACATTTTCTATGCACCATTGTGAGGCCAGTCACAGGCACACCCCTTTTCCCTTGGACTCTCTGTTTTAGCTGCTTGTTTGCTGACTCTTCCCCTTCAACGTTTCTTAGGCACCATACTTGGCGATGGACAGTTAATGGTGAAAGAAATTGACATTCTGGTTTTCCCAAAACATACTCCTGAAAGAGGCAAGCATAGAACAGTGAGGGTCTACTTGAAAGTAATGCCTGCAGTGGAGACCTACTCGGTACTAGGAGAGCAGCCAGCATAGTGATTCCACCTGTCTAGAGTAGAGGATGCTTCTCTGAAGAGATTGACAGTTGTATCAGAACTGAAACATGATTGGTGTATGGCTAACCTAGCAAAGAGGAACAATGTGAGGAGGCAAATACACCTCAGGAAACTTCAGGGGTATTGTGGTGACCGATGTATCAGACAGGAGAACCATTGGAGGCCCCTGCAGTGAAGACTGTCTCTTCCCACAGCAATGGACAATACTGCTGGGCTTTTCCCAGTAAGGAGACATCATCAGATTTATATTTTAAGGAGACCCTAATCCTCAACATTTGAAATAGCTGTTGAGTCTTGCAGTGGTCAAGAGGCAATCATCCTATGATGCCGCAGGACACCAGGCAGCGTCCTTCCAGAATTTTTGGTGTTTGGGATCAGGGAGAATTCAGTGATTGAGTGCCAGGTCAGGAGTTTGTTTTTTTTTTTGTTTGTTTTGTTTTGTTTTGTTTTGTTTTGTTTTTCGGAAGGGAGCTGAGAGCATTTGAATCAAGTTTGGCACAAGTGTATCTTTAAAGGGCTACAGACCACCAGCCTTTGAGAGTCAAGAGGTTCACAAGTGGGACTAACAATACCGGACAGAGGGCTGAGGGGGAACAATCTGTGTGTATTGGAGACACTTGTGCTGTGAATGAATCATGGATGGGAATTTAAGCTAGAATGGTTTTCAGCTTCTAGTGGTTTCCCCGCACCCCCCGCCAAGCCAAAGAGCTCCTTGTTAGCAGTTGCGTTGGCAGCGAAATGAGAAGCTTCCATTCAAAGCGCATAATTAATATAAATTCCACATGAAGGACAACCAATTACTTAATACGCTGTGAGAATGTAATACATTAGGACAAAGTTGTATCAGAGGCCAGCCTTTTGCCTAGCATATGGTGTTGGAAGAAAGGGGCAGTTCTAACCCTGGCTTTCTAGAAAGCAAAATTCGTGTGCAGAAGCAAAATAAAAGTATTTTTAAAAAGGAGATAAAAATTGTGGTGGCTGATTTTATCACCCCAGTTTGAGCAGGCTGGGGGATGCCCAGAGGTGCTGGTCAGTTTTAGTCAACTTGAAACAAATTACAGTCACCTGGGAAAGGGTAACCTCAACTGAGGAAGTGCCTCCGTCAGATTGGCAGGTGGGCATTTAAAAAGTATTATTATTATTAACGATTGGTGTGTGAGAGCCTGGACTGTATAAGAAAGCAGGCTGAGCAAACCTCTGGAAAGAAAGCCAGCAAGCAGCATTTCTCCATGGTCTTTGCTTCAGTTCTTGCCTTGCAGTCCCCCAGTGATGGACTATATAACCTGGAAGCCACAAGTTGCTCTCGGCCATTGTGTTTAATCATAGCAAAAGTAAGCAAACAAAGATGTTAGATAATGGATATGCCGTTATTTCTGGATATTTCTGAAGATGTTTGGGTAAGTGGACTGAAGAATGAAGAGCCATCCCCACCAGTGAACCAAGTCCATCCGCCCTCTTGAGCACAACATAGAGCCAAATGGCAGAAGAAGTAAACTTCTCCTTTCTCTTGGGTCTGTGGTGACCTTGGCCAATAGGGAAATGCTCCTCCAGCCTTCTAACTCTAGGACCTACACCAGAGTCCTCTCAGCCCTCAGATTCACCAGACCCCTTGATTGTTAGCACTCAGACTTAATGACACCAACAAATTCCCCGTTATTCCAGCTTTTAGAAAATCATGGGAGAGTTCATTTTCCACGATCACATGAATTCATTCTTAAAATACATCTTCCACTTCTTACTCTTTCTGTAATTGGTTCTAATTCTCTGGCGAACCCAAAGCATATATTAAGAAATAATTTTTTATATAAAAATTTCATGTTTGTAAGCTTATACTAACAAAAGTAAGAAAAGCATGTAAGAGATATTTACTAGATATCTACTAGATAGGCTAGAGAGATGGGCCAGTGGTTAAAAGCACTAACTACTCTTCAAGAGGTCATGAGTTCAATTCCTAGCAACCACATGGTGGCTCACAACCATCTCAAATGGGATCTGATGTCCTCTTCTGGTATGTATAAAAAGAACTACAGGGTACTCATAAATAAATAAATCTGAAAAACTATTACCACCAAAAATGTAGGGGAAATCTATATATTTTCTCCCAAGAAATATTGATTAAATGAATAGTTGCCTGATATAGAAAGAATAGTATACACTGTAGAGGAGGTGACGGTGATATATGCTTATTACATGAAATAGGTCAATAACAGTAGGATGAACAAGTCTTCAAGACAAAATTGATTCTTATATTAATGATAAACAATATTCATAGTAGTCATTAGATGGATTCTGTCATCTTTCTATCAATTAATTTAAAAACAGCCTTGTGTAACTTACATGTTCTGTATTTTCCGTCTAGTTTTGATGTCTAGTTTGGTCCTTGCTTTCACCAGAGGCCCACAGTGATACTCAGTATCTGACTCCATCTCGTCTTGCTTTATGAGGGACCTCACGCTGCAAGTATCATGCCCCTCTTCTGTGTCATGAAATTCTCTCTCTTCAGCTGAACTGCCATCAGCACATAAAAAAGATCACATTCTCTACACTTCTAATGACAGACACTGCCTCTTTGACATCCACCTATTCAGAACAAGATTCAATAGTTTGCCCACAATGGCTGCTTCTACTTCAACCCCACTTGATCTGATCTCTGTCTTTACCATCTGACAAAAGCCACATCAAGGTTCCAAGCTGCCTTTGTGTTGCTAAATGTGGAGCTGTTTCTCTGACCCCTTCTGATTTGCTGAGTGGTATTTGATACCATTGACCTTGCTGCCTCTCTAAGTTCTTTGTCTCTGCCTCCCCCCTCCCCCACCTTCTGCCAGAAGCATTGTCCAATGGGGAATACTTCGAGCTTTGGCCTGGATTCTTCTTTACCCTTCAGATGGACTGTTCCCAACTTTGCCTGCTGCTGGAATCATTTTAGGGTACTGTTTTCTAAATGCAGTCATGCCTGAACTTGTGGAAGGGGAATTGGAATCTCCAGGTATAGAGCTTTGATAAATAGGTCTTGAGAGTCCCAAAGGGTGACCCTTCATGTCACTCAGAGTAGAGAACTACTTTCTCAGGTGATGCCACTTGGTGGGCTTGTTTTGGAAACTACTGTCAGAATGCTTTATCAAATTTATATCTCCAGCCCCTTGTGGATGGTTCTCCTGGGAGGAACTAGGAAAGCCTGCTCTAAAGGATCTCTGGGCAATTTGATCCCACTAACTCTGCCTGCTGTGGAGGTGGGATCAGCACCACCATATCAGGAGACTTGCACTGGGCTCCTGTGATGTCCTGTGAGGTGTGCCTCACACTGGCACTGACAGAGCAGAATTCCCTGTTAAGAGGTTTTTTTGTATACACTCTACCAGTATCTGAACAGTGATGTATAATTTTGTGTGGATAAAGAATGATTAAGACTTAATTGTTATTGGCCACACACGTGTCACTTATTGTTGTGTACTCTGTATAGACTGCATAGTGCTTGTCAGTGCTCACCCCAGCCAGGACCCACCAGGAGGCAGGGTGAACGTGCCATCAGGTGATTGGCGGTTTCATACTGCTCTGCTCTGTATCCTCCCCTCTAATAATAGTCCCTCCCACCTCTCCTTGCATTCTGTATGGCTGCGTGTCTATCTATCTTTAGCCACATTTTGCTCATAGCCTTGTTCATAGCTCATTTCCTGGGTCAATTCTATGTCTAGAAATTTGGTTGAGCTTTATACTGCTTGAGTCTGAGAAGGTTCTTAGGGGTCAGATTGATGTCTGAATGAGTGGACTGAAGAAAGCGGAGTGCCTTCCCTAACATGGTCTGGCCTCGTGGAGTCCTTTGAAAGCTTCAATAGAAATCCAACAGACTGAAGACGACGGAGCCTCAGCTGTCTGGCATCCCTCAATAGGGACATCAAATTCAAAGGAGACTTCCTGACTCTCAAGACTGCTGTCCTTTGTACTTGGACCAATAACTCAGAGCTGGCTCTGCTGGTAGCAATACTTAGCACTTGCAGGAGTGCCTGAAAAATCCAGAAGAGGATATTAGATCCCACGGGATTGGAGTTACAGGTGGTTGTGAGCTGCCATGTGGGCTCTGGGAAATGAACCCCCTCTGAGAGGGGAGCCCACGCCCTTGATCATTGGGCCATCTCTCCAGTCTCTAAATTTTGCTTTTTATTTGTTTCTCTTTATTCAGCAAAATTGGGGTTTGTGTTGTGCACCAGATGTTTTGCTTACTTAGCTTAAAAGAGCTGAGGCAACTCAACTGTCTAAGAAAGCATGTTCCTGGTGCTGTGACCTGTTTTCTATTAAGAATTGTGTCCGCCCCCACTTGGGAGTGTGCTTTGAAGTGTGCAGCCTATGCTGGCCTCCAGCTCTCAGTGCCCTGTCTCAGCCTCTCGGTGTTGGAATTGCAGGTGTGTGCCGGAATACTAGTCATATTCTTACTTTTTCATTAAAAAAAAATCTTTTCTCATTTGTTTGATTTTTGAGATCGAGTCTTACTCTGTGGCCTTGGAAAGCATGGAGCACACAGACTGGCCTTGGACTGACAGTGATCCTAGCTAAACCTTAGCTTTCTTAAATAGGGATTACAGGTGCTAAAAGCCATATATTTATTGTAGATTTTTTGAGTATATGTGTATCCTGATAATTTGAAAAATATTATTACTTGGTTTTACAACTTATCTTTTCAACAAGATTTGTTTTTATTATGTTTTAATTATGTGTAGGTATGGGTATCTGAGGTGGATAGGTACACATGAATGCAGGTACTCACTGAGGTCAGAGGTGTCAGATAACCTGGAGCTATAGACCCTTGATCTGCCTGCACCAGAATTGCTGAGACCCGAACTTTGGACCTCTGGAAGAACAGCAAGTTCTTTTAACCTCCCACCCACCTCTCCAGGCCCCATAAGTTACTTTTTAAGACGGAAAAATACACATTTGAAAATTAAAAATTCATTTAGATCCTTAAATACAGATGACATTGATGATCACAGCTTTCCCAGGTCTCTTATTCATCCATCAGCTATTTAGTGAATGTTATGCTTTGTCAGTGCTTATACAAGCTAAGTATGCCCATAGCTCTCTTCCATGACCCACCATCTTTAATTTATTCCTCTCCATCTCCACAGCTATAAGGCCATTCTCCAACCTCTTAGGGATTCCACTTCTGTATGTCTTGGGGCTCTCCTATTTACATTATAACTGAACGGTTACTTTTCTTTGCATCTTAGTCTGTAATTTATTGGCCCTTTGGAGCTCTGTCTCCCCTTTTCATTCACAGCTAAAAGTCCACATCCTGTGCTTATATCCTTTGGCAAAACCCAATAACCATTTACTTTCCCATTTCTTCTCTGTTGTTCCCTCTGCCATTTTCCAAATGATTTTTTTTTGTGGTGGTCGTGGGGTGGGGGGGGGGTTGGTTTCCTCCTCTTTGTTCTCCACAATGCTTAATCTATTTACACCAGTGTCTATTTTCCCATATCCTGGATATTGGGGTTGCAGTTGGGGGTGTTGCTCCTTTTGTCTGATGGTCTCTGACTCGTGCTTCATTGTCTGCTGTTATCTCAGTATCTTCCCCACTGGATCCCTTGTATCTCTGCCTTTTGTCTTGTTTCAGGTCTTACACTGTAAACAACAGTCTTTTTAACATCATGCTTTTCAACTTTTGAGCTTCTGGTTGGTGACTTTGTATTTAAAATGATGTGCTGAATGATGTCTAGAGTTCCTGAGCAGAAGAAGGCTCTGAATTGTGCTCCAGAGAAAATAAACATTTTGGTGAGCCCCTGCAGGTGGGACTTAGGACTTACAATGCTGTTGGGTGTTAGTCAATGTTTATGAGTTAACAATGCATATTAAATGAGGAATTTCTACTTGAAGTAGAAAAACAAATAAAAGAAAGTTATGTACAGATTGGTTGGCAACAATGTCTCAAAATCTAGGCTCACCTGTCTGTCCCCCAGGAAGCAGCTCAGGGTGGGCTATCTCAGCATTTGGAGCGCTTTCGTAGATGGTCACTACTATGAGTAATGGCATCTGGCCAGCGTGCTATCCTAGGCAGCTTATGTCTCTCAGTTACATGACAAACAGGGCTCATGACTTTTGTGACATTGGATTTTTTTCCTATGGATTTTTTGGGTAAAGTCTGAGAAAAGAAGGACTGTCTTACTATTTTAACACTGATGTAACTAGGGCTTGTTTGAAGATTTTATTCTCTCTCTCTCTCTCTCTCTTACACATCTCTCTCTCTCTAATACACACACACACACACACACACACACACACACTGTGGAGGTCAGAGGACAACTCAGGTGTTAGTACTTGCTTTTTGTATTGTTTGAGACAGAGTCTCTTGTTCTAGCTGCATGCATTAGGGTAGCAGGCCCATAAAACCCAGGGTTTCTTTCTCTGACCCTCACCTCCCATCTCACTGTAGGATGCTAGGATTATAGATGAACTGTGGCAGCCAGCTTTTTACACAGTTTCTGGGAATACAAACTAGAGTCTGCACATTTGCATGGCAAATGCTTTACCCACTGAGCTACCTGTCCCCCCCCCCCACGCCCACCCCCCCAGCCAGTCTAGGTTTTACTTCCTTAGGCAAAGTTTCACTGACTCCATTTTGAGGGTAGGAATGAGCCAAGGTGGATGCTGAGGCTCACTAGATGCTGACTTTCACTAGACTAGAGCCGAGGAAGCCTCAGTAGATGCTACAATACCATTACAATACCATTATTGATTACCATTATTGATGCATGCCTTATTTTATTATTATCTTTTTTTGGGGCTCTAAGTCAGTTTGATTTTTTTGAAAATTATTATGGTCTAGTCAGTGTCAAAAGGCATCCCTGCTTCTGTGTGACCCACAAAACTTCTGGTCACCAATGTGCTGGCAGGAGGATTCACTCTTTAAACAGCAGCTCAGCTTCCTTTGCGTTAGATGCAGTGGGTCTTTGCTAGGGAGGCCTAGCCAGTTGAGTCCAGGGCCCTTGAGTGATGTTGGTGATTCTGGAGCAAGAAGTAGGATTTCTCCTAACTGATGATATAGCATAAAGAACTGGCTATTTCCTGAAGGTGTCTGTTGGGACATGGCTAGGGGAACTGAGGAATTCTAGGCTTTTCTCCAGGAAGGTGTTGAATATTATGCCCAGGACCCCTATGAAAGGCAGCACACTTTTGTGAGTTGGGATGGTTTGGATGGGAGGATTATTGAAGTCTCTTCCTCTCAGAGAAAGATTTCTAGAAAAATATGTGACCCATGTGTTCTTTACCATGTTCAGTTCCACTTGTCCATCCACTCATCCCTTGCAGACTTAAACATTCCCAGTTACCTGCATCCTCTGCTTTCTTTTCTCAAGCTTCAAAGCACAGTATCTCCCTGCCGTTACTTAGAGCATACCTTCACTCTCTCTCTTCTCCTGTGGCTCTGTAGATCCTCAGTCTTTCTCTGCACCTGCCTGCTCACACCCCTGCCCAGCTTTCCTTTTCCTTGTTGCCTACCAGTTTCCTGAAAAGTGCCAGGAAAACAAGCCCAGGGGCCTTTCTTACCTGCTCTTTGCTCTGTAATAGCATTGAATCCTCAAGATTCCTTCATTTACTAGGAGTGACATCTGGCTTTTCATCTGGAAAGGCCAGGAGCAGCTGATACAATAGGGAGTTTTTCTTCCTGGTTCCCCACAGAGTACCCTGTGATGCTTTAATGGTCAACAGCAAATTTAATTCAAATCCAGCAGGCATTATTAGAAGGCATGTTGGCTAGCATGTCTTTATTGTTCCCATCTTTAATTATGAAGTATAATAAGGTCACATTTCTGGAAATAGAGCTCAGTAAGATACATTGGTTTAATTTGTAAAAGTAATCTCCCTTCAGACATGATATGTTTCATTCCACTTGAGCTAAAACCCACATCAATAGCAGAAAAATGAAACAGACTTCAATTAGCCTCAGTAATCCTCCTGCACAGTGATGAACAGGAAGAAAAAAAGAAAAAGAAACCGGTGTGTCGGATCTTCCTCCTGTAAGGCCTTTGATGATATGAAATAGACTGGCTCTATTTGTTTTCTTGCCCCATGCCAAATCTTGGAAGGTTGTGATAAGATAAAATGGTTTTAATAGAACAGAGATGATGAAGGGGGTTCCTTGGAACCAAGGCAAAAGCAATTGACTGAGAAATAGCAAGAAGCTAGGTGACATTTTATGAATGGAAGGTTGGATCTGCTAGGTGGAAAAATTAGGGTGAAAGCTCCAGGTAGAATCTGAAATTCTTAGCCTGAAAGAGTTGATGGTTGACACTACAGCATCAGGAATCTTATGCAGAAACTACTTGGAGCAGGGCTTGGAAACAGCACCCTTCGTAAAAAGTTGTAACTGAAAATGGGATGCAAAATTAAAAGAAAAAATTAAGTAAATATCCCAGAACATTCAGGGAGAAAATGGTGTAATCAGAGATCCAGACATAAATTACAGGGGCATGAGCTGAGATCAGGCCCTTCCAAGTCTCCTTTTTATTAATCTGGGTAAATATAATGAGGACACATCTGTGAATTTTCCCCTCTTGTTTCAATATTAGCTCATTTGAAGACAAGCCATAATGCGTGGGTCCTGGCTGTAAACTTCATAAAGCCCATCTACATCTAACTGTAGAGAAAATGCAATGCTACATACACATTTATGAATGTGTATATGTACACACACACTCTATCCATAGGAATCAAGGGCTATTTGGCTATCTAGGAAGATGATGCAAATCCACCCTGTTTGGAGAGGAGGAACACTAGCATGGATCAAAGGTGACCTACCAAGTTGACAGGGATCACTGTGACAAAGCTGGTTGGAACCCAGAGTCTCTGAAGCACAGTGGTTACCTTCAACCCAATTCTCAAACCAAACATATCAACCCAACGTTATGACCAGCTCTAGTGATAAATATCAATAGGTGCTTGGTTTTATTTATTGATTTTTTTTAAGTTGATGCTACCATTCTGAGGTTATGGCAACTAGAATCTGCAGTGAGAATTTTGGTTTCCTTAAAAACACATCAATACAAGAATTTTTTTTTTTTAACTCCAGGTGTGAGATGTGGGGCTGCTTCAGATTGTCCACAGGAGCTGATAATCATTTGTCTCCTGCTCGAGCAGGTGCATGGTTTTGGTAGCTGCTCATAGTTTCTGCGAGTGAATGATGTTTGGAATTCTGGGCACTCTTCAGAGGGTACCTAAATGCTAGAGCCCTGACAGAAGGGGCTGGTTGGTGGTTGGTTGCAATTTGTTGGGTTTTTTGTCAAATAGTTGTGTGTAGAGACAAGTATAAGAAATTGGATATCCTGCCAGAGAAGATCAAACTTGCCTCAAGGAATTCAACATCCCTAAGCAGCAGGAAGTAGTCTAATGACATTCTCTTTTCCTTTTCTGTTTTTTTTTTTTTTTTTTGGTATTTTGTTTTTTTTTGGTTTTTTTTATTTTTTGTTTTTTTTAAATTTATTTTTAATTTATTTTTATTTATTTTTATTTTTTGTCTCCTACCTAGTGTTAGTGGGTTGAAAGGGAAGAAGACGAGGTCTGGAGAAGAGTGGAAGAAAAAAATTAACCCATGAAGTAGCCAAAAGTACAGCTATAAGAACCCATCAAAATATGTCTTACAAGCAAAGAGACTTTTCACAAGAGAGAGGCAGTGTGAACATTTCCCTTTCTTCTCAGCATTTTATTTTTAATAATGTATATGTGTATGTGTCTTTTTGTGTGGATGTGCACATTAGTACAGGTTTCTACAAAGGACAAGAGTGTTCTGCTGGAACTGAAGTCATCTTTGGGCAGCCTGATGAGCGTGTTGCCAACTGAACTCCAGTTCTTTGCTACAGCAGAGTGCTCCCTTCACTGCTGGGCCATCTCTCCAGTCCCTCCTTAGTGTTTTAAAGACATCCAAGTAAAATGTCTACACTAAACTCCAATTGTTTTATGCAAAGCATTTTAGGGACTCTCTTGGTGCCAGGAGTGGCTCAGAGCAGACTAACTTCTCCTCCATAGTCTCTACCTCAAAATACCAAAATGAATACGGAGTGGAAAAAAAATCAATCTGTCATCCTCAGTGGAGGGAATCGTAAGGGGGACTCACTTCTAGATAAAGAGTGGCTAGCAATTGACAACTGCTGAGAAAGGGAGGGGAGGGGGAGGGGAAAAGAAGGGGGAGGGAGAGGGAATTAATTTACCCCAGGGATGAAAGACAGAAGCAACACTGGACAGACTCAGTAGGTTGCATTTCCATGTCAATTCATGTATACATATATGTAACAACAATGATTACAGAAAAGGAGGCAGTGAATTTGGACATGGGAATGACAGGAGGGCAGAGAGGAAGGGTAGACGCGATACAATTATGTTTTAATAAATAAGCCAAAAAAATAACAAAAATCGGCCTACGGTGTACAAGTAGCACAACTACATATTACACCGCCTTTCTATCCACTGGCTCTCCTCTGACAGTTCTTTGTAGAAATCCTCATGTTTCCACTTTCCAAAAATTAACCAAAATAGTTCCTACTTTGAAGGAAGTTCACTAGAGAGACAGACATTAAACCTTCAATAATAGAATATAGACAAAAACCAGGGCTCAGGCCGAGATCCAGACAATGTTCCCTGAGCAAACATAGGGCTGGGATGATGAATCGTGGCAGATGTTAAGCAAGAGTAATGATTTTAAGTGTCAGGTATAGAAAGCCTTGCTCCATCGTGCTTGCAATGCTAATCCCAATTCATTCTTCATCCACCCTTCCGTTGCCTGCCATTTATCACGAGCAGAAGGCCAGCTCCACTCTGGAAGATCAGTCATCTCCAATTACTCTTTCATTGCAGGCACTGAGGAGTAATAACATCTGTCCATCACGCCTCATGCTCACCCACTCCCCGCCTCGGAGCACCAGCCTTGCCAGGTGATTTCTTAAAGTGAGGTAGTTCTCAACTGAGCCTGACGCTAAAGCCTGGGGACAAGGGAGCCTTGCGGTCTTGAAATCCCATAGGCTCGAGCCTCCAGTCTCTAAATCCTAATGAAAGTCTCCTTGAGCACCTACTCTTGGGAGGTGTTCCCTCTCCACCTCCCAGAGGGAGAGAGACGAAGATGATGGGCTTGGTGCCTTTCAAGAATAAAAGGACAACATTCAGCTAAACAAGGACACTGGGGTGAAGATGGCTAGAACAAGAACAGCTAAGATTGGAATACCAGAGATGCATGAAACAGAGGGAGGGACTGCATTGAAGACCTCAGGCTGACTCAGATTCCAAAGCCTCTTATAAAATAGGGAGTGAAGGTCTTTTTATCCAGGTGAATGTTCTTCCTTCTCTTTGGTGCTTTGATCCCCCCCTCCAATTCCCTGATGACTCAATCCTCCCTTTCCACTTAAACCTCTTGCTGTTAACGATGTTGTGGGAGAAACTTCAACCAGACAGCCTTGTCTGTCTGCCTTTTCTTCCCACAACACCTTTTTGCTTTGTGCTGGAATTGCACTGAGATGAGGAGTCACTTAAGAGAGTTGTTGCTTTTGACTGACTAAGCTGTTGTAGTGAAGTCAGGTGCTGTACTTTAAGACAGTGCTCCACACCTATAGGTATCTTGTAGGTGTCAAGGAGAAAATCCAGATTACCAATTATACAAATATATATATACATAAATGTGTGTGTGTGTGTGTGTGTGTGTGTGTGTTATAGTATTTGTTCTGTTGCTGTGATAAACATCCTGACCAAAAGCAATCACAGGGAGTAAAGGGTTTATTTGGTTTTCTCTTCCAGGCCACAGTCCAACATTGAGGGAAATCAAAGCAGGCACTCAGGGAAAGTCAAGGAGGGCACTCAGAGAAGGAACCTAAAGTCTGGTGTACTTATTGATCCACACAGCATTCCCTCCAACCATGGGCTCACAGCCAAGTGAGTGAAACAGAAACCACGGAGGAACACAGAGTTTGATGGCTAACATGATAGCCCATGCTTGGCTTCCATATATAGCCGAGGATCACCTGCCCAGGGATAGTGCTGCCCACAGTGGGTTGGGTCCTCCTGCATCTATTAGCAATCAAGGCAATTCCTTGTTGGCATTCCTATAGGCCAAGCCAATCTAGGGCATCCTCTCAGATGGCTCTAGGCTGTGCCAAGTTGGCTAGGACACACACACATACACACACACACATACACACACACACACACACACACACACACGCTTGCTTTTGGATGGTGGGAGGAAGTGTGCTTAAGAAAAAGCTACTGTTGTTATGGAGTTCTCTGTTCTATTTAAAAGTTTATCTCATATGGGCAAATGTTCTATGGAAAAAGCCTTTGGACAAATCACATCACTTCTCAGTCTCTTCCTAATGATGAAAAGATCTTTACTTATCCCCCTAGGAGCTTACAAGCACATACTTGAAAGCATTTTGAAAATGTGGTAGTTGTATTTAACAGTGCATGTGGTTTTGCAGTCTGCTGCTGTCTAATCAGAATGCAATTTGACATATTCTGGTAGCAACCTAAACAAAGAATAAAGGAGAGATAAAAGTGCCTTTTCTGATCCATGTTCATTTTGTCAGTTGCACAGTATTTGTAGCAAAGATGTAGCATACTTCATTTCATGACTTCTCTGTGAGTGGATTTTTTCATTTTTTGTTTGTTTGTTTTAAGACCTGTTCTATATAGCTCAGTCCAGCTTTGAATTCACTACGTAACTGAAGATGGCCTTGAACTCCTGATCCTCCTGACACCACCTTCCAAGAACAAGGATTAAAGGTGTGTACCACTTCACTTGGCCTAGGATAGACATTATGTCTATTCTATGTATTACAGCAATTCTGCAGCAAATATTCTTGTATATAAAGATGGATAGCTGTTCCTCAGAACTTTGTGATTTAGTTCCTTGAACCCCCTGTTGATATCGCTATGCCCTGATGCCCAACTTCCAGGTACAAAATACTATAGCATTTGCATTTAACCTATATGCATCCTTCTGAATATGTTATTTCTAGATTAGTTCAATAGTTAATATAAGACATATGTTATGTGTTATAGATTTTGTTGTACTTCTTTTATGGGATAATGACCATAGAATACCTGTTCATTGTTAGTATAGGCACAATTTTCTTTTTCTCTTTTATTCTGCAGTTGGATGCATCTACACTTGTAGAACTCACAGAGAAGAAAGGCTAGCTAGCTGTGGTTAGCACACACTCTTAGCTTATTTCCAGTATGGGTAGTGTACTGGCTGGCTTTGTGTGTCTATTTGACACAAACTAGAGTTATCACAGAGAAAGGAGTCTCCGTTGAGGAAATGCCTCTATGAGACACAGCTGTAGGGCATTTTTTCAATTAGTGATCAATGGGGGAGGACCCAGCCCATTGTAGACGGTGCCATCCCTGGGCTAGAAGTCCTGGGTTCTATAAGAAGGCAGGCTGAGCGAGCCAAGGGAAACAAAGCAGTAATCAGCACCCTCTGAGATTGCTGCATCAGCTCCTGCCTCCAGGTTCCTACCCTGTATGAGTTTCTTTCTTTGCTCATGAGCAGCAATAGACATGTACGCTGCATAAACCCTTTCCTTCCCAGCTTGGCCATGGCGTTTCATTGCAGCAATAGAAACCTTAACAAAGTAGATAAAAAAATTGCCTCCAAAGCAGTTTTCATCAGGGTGATGGCAAGTTTTGTGTCAACTTGGCACAAGCTAGACTCATTTGGGAGAAGGGACTTCACCTGAGACAAATGCCCCTAGTAGATTGGCCTGTGGATAAGTCTGCCGTACATTTGCTCCCTAACTGATATGGGAGGGCTCCTCTTACGGTGGGTGGGACCACCCCTAAGCTGCTGGCCCTGGGTACTGTAAGAAAGCAGGCCGAGCAAACCATAAGGAAGGAGCAAGCCACTAAAGCAGGGTCCCCACACGCCTTCAACTTCGGCTTTTGCGTTGAGTTCCTGCCCTGACTTCCCTTGGTGATGAGCATAACCTGAGAGCTGTTAGCTGAGATAAACACTTCCCTCCCTCCCCAAGTTGCATTTGGTCATGTTGTTTTATCGTGGCAATAGGAACGCCAAGGAAGACATGATTGTGACATTTATGCTTTAAGTAGAAATTCAGGGAAGACTGCAGGCTTCCACGGCCATTGCTGCTTGCTTTTTGTAGTTTGGAAATACCTTGCTAATCTTCCAGGAGTCCTTCAGAAGATGTATAAGGAAGATGCACACTTTCTCTTAAGTTTCCAAAGAACAGGGCCAGTGGCTGAATTTTCTGTCTTCAGGACAGCAGTTGTGGGCAAAGGCCATCCATCATCTTTGTATGCCATGGTTCCTTGGCTCTGTGAGGTGGTAACAGTAATGTCTTTTATTGTTAGGGCTGTTCCTTAGTTACTGTTCTATTGCTGTGACAACAATGTAGAATAGTATCACACAACAACTTTTTCCTGTCACCCATTAAAACCTCAAGCAATAGCTTAGCAGAAAAGAGCATTCCAGAGGTCCCTACACAGTGTGTCTTCGACCTTTCCTGGGATCACTGAAGAAGTTTGACTCTGGCCTTGCCCTCTAGCTCCATCTGCCTCTTCAGCTGGCCTATGTGTCTGCTCCTTTGCCACCTCACAGGTGGGCAGGCTCTCCCCTACTTCCTAAATATAAAATGTCAAAGAGATTTAAATATTTTATTTATTTATTTATTTATTTATTTATTTTTGGTTTTTGGGATTTGGTTTTTTTGAGACAGGGCTTCTCTGTATAGCCCTGGCTGTCCTGGAACTCACTCTGTAGACCAGGCTGGCCTCGAACTCAGAAATCCACCTGCCTCTGCCTCCTAGAGTGCTGGGATTACAGGCGTGCGCCACCACCACCTGGCTTCGAGATTTAAATATAAATATAAAATGTAGAGATTCTTCCTACAATCATTGAAAATAAATAAGGAAACACGTGTGTTGTGTGTGTGTGTGTGTGTGTGTGTGTGTGTGAGAGAGAGAGAGAGAGAGAGAGAGAGAGAGAGAGGGAGAGAGAGACAAAGCCCTTCTGCCTGTCAGGGATTTCACACACAGCAGTGATTCTCACCCTCCCTAATACTGAGACCCTTTAAAACAGTTCATGTTATCGTGATCCCCTCAAACCATAAATTTATTTCATTACTACTTCATAAGCGTAAATTTGAACTGTTATGAATGGTAATGTAAATATTTGTGTTTTTGAAAGGTCTTTGGAGACCCCTGCGAAAAACGTCGTTTAACCTTCCAAAGGGGTAGAGACACAAATGTTGAGAACCACTGGCATACAGCCCCGTGGGGACCATGTTCTCGCCTCTCCCTTCACAGCCCTGTGAGCTGCAGCCTCTGACTACCCCACAGATGGAGCACTGGCTTTGCCAGTCTCAGCAAGGGGCACCCGACTCAGGTCCAGGGAGGGCTGGTGTTTTTCCATGCAGTGCGTCAGTGTAGGCAGACATTGCAGCCGAAAGAAGCTATAAACTGGGCATTGTGAACTTCTCCTGCTGAGAGGCACTAACAGTTTATAAGAGAGAAAAATTGATAAACCCCTGGGTATCATTTTTTGTTTTCATTTCACTCTGGGGCCAGCTGCGAAAAGGAAATGACTGTAAACAGCCCATTAGTAAAACTGCTTCAGCCGATACACCACCAGGGAAAGTCATAAGCCATTGTTGCGTCAGCCAGGGCTCCCCACCTCGCTCTGGCAGGCAAAAGACATAGAAAAATGTCCCAAGGTGTACGTGTCTTGCCCAAACCCAAACCAAACACTGCCAACTCCCTTTCAGGAGTGTCCAGGAAGTGGTGATAGATTTAGCTGTCTCATCCATCAGTCCCAGTGATACCGAAGCTCACTAACATGCTGAAGTCCTCTGGTGGGTACATTCATACTGGAAAATTTTTGACTGGTAAAGCATGCTGGGAAAAAGGGAATTATTCCCACGGCCATCCAGGATCAGACTGTGACTCAGGGTGGCATCCAAAGCCCATGGGTCCCGATACGACTTTTAAAGAAGAGAAAGGCAACAGTTTGGGTGGAACTGAGTTGTCACCTCGGTCTATTTTCTGTCATTGTAACTGAATGTAGGTTTTGAATACAAAGTTATTCAGCGCTCAGTCCTGGAGACTGGGGAGTCCAAGAATGTGGGGCCAGGGTCTGGGGAGCACATGGCTCCAGTGTGGTGACAGGGCATCATGTAGAGGGCAAACATCTGTCCCTTTTCTTATATGGCAGCTAATGCCACTTTCTTTGGGACCCCACCCTCAGGACATCGTCTAAACCTAATCAACCCAGCTTATGCCACACGTCTAAATACCATTATGCTTTGAATTTATAGATAAAGTTTTCAACACATGAACTTCTAGGGAACAATTCAAAGCATAACAGAAGGTAAGTGAAGAAAAGATGAAGAACATTGTTTCTGAGCAGGATTTTGGAGTTTGAGGGACTGAGGAAGTGTTACTCTAGAAGGGAAGGCAGGAATAGAGGTTTCACGGACAATCATCCTGAGGTCATCAGCTCTAGAGGATTGCAAAGGTAATGTTTAGTTTAATGCAGGCTTGTCTGTGTTTTGCCTTGTTCCCCCCAGCCCCCCATGGGCTCTAGGGAGGATGAGAACAGGTCCACAATCTGAGAAAAGCAGCCTGGACACAACTCTGCACCACGGGGTGCTGCTTTCCCTAGCTGGCCCTGTCCCTTGGCGGTCTCTCCTTTCCAAGGTATAAGTAAATAAAGCTCTCCCCCTTCCCCCTCCCCTAGGCCTGGCTTCTCAGATGGCATTCCAAACACAAGGCCCCCTGGAGACTCTGGAGAGCATGTGGGGCCAGCCTGATGCTCTATGTCAGACCCAACACCTCAGGTCCTGGGGAGCCTGGCATGACCTCCTGGAGGATTTGTTTATGAGCTGTTCTGTTAAAGTTCCATTCATTTGCTTAAGTAAACAGCTGTGATCCCTGGTGCTGACTCTGGGCTCTCCCGGAGCAGCTCTAAATCAAAGGGAGCTTCTGGGATACTTTTTATTACTGGACTTTGCAAACTTGATTAGAAAGAAGCTGGTAAGCCAAAACCCAGTTGCTTTGTGGCTCTGGGGGGCAGCAGCAAAGTCAACTGCAAAACAAAGTTTGCAGCCCAAATCCTAGCACCATACGCACTCCGTGAACAGCTACCTTTTTAGAACCATGTGAGGGCAGGAGAGAATGCTTAGCATCTACTCTAAATAACCATTTTGAAAGCAGTTCTGTTGATGTTTGGGTGATGAGGATTGTTGGAGGAGACCACGTTCTAGAACTGAGCCAGCTGTGCCCCTCACTCTGTGACAGTGGGCAGACATTACATCTTTGACCTTCACTGTATCTCCTGTTTAGTGAGATTCAAGAAGTTCTTTTATATATAAACATTAAAAATAATTAGTTAAGTGTGTGTTCGTGAACCTGGGTGTTCATGTATGGGACAAGCCAAGGTAAACTTAGAGTGCCATTCCTCAGGTACTGTCTGGTTTGCTTTTTGAGACAGAAGAGAATCTCTCGCTGCAACTTGATGCTCATTAATTATGCCAGGCTGTCTGTCCAGTAAGCCCTAGGGATCTGCCTGGCTCTATACCTCCTCCTGGCACTAAGATTACAAATGCATGCCACTACACCCAGCTCCTTAAATGGATTCTAGAGGTAGAGTTCAGATGCCTGTGGTCACAAGGCAATTACTTTACCAACTGAGATATCTCCCATAGCCTGGGAACTCTCTTGATTTCTGAATTTACAACTTGGTGATTTTGTTAATTATTATGATGAGCCTGGCAGTAGAAAGTGGCCATAGGAAGGGTAACCAGCTGGTGTACCATGAAAGCAAAAAAAAAAAAAAAAAAAAAAGCAATGCCTCACCAGGAGATTCTAGGCAGAGACAGCGTCACACCTAGGAAGGAGACTGTGAGAGGTGACAGAAGGGAAGGTGGACAGAGGCATGAACAAGCAACTCAGCGAAGATGAAGACAGGCTAATTCCCAGCTCTTCTGGCTGTCAGCACCAGATAAGAAATGGAACAGAAGGGTCAGACTCAGATAATTAACAGAGTTAATTCATTCGGGGCATATGGAAGACTTTATATTCTAAGAGCTAGATAGAATCTTAAAGAGAAAAATTAAACTCTTAATTTCATACTCTAAATTGATAGATGTTCTTATCATGAAATAACACAATTTGAAAATTAAAATACAAGGAAAAGAAATTGCCAACAATTGTTCATGATTCTATCAATTCTAACATCCCAAGAATATAACTATTTACAGTGTAATAAATACACACATGCACATACATACATATATACACACACATATTTATCTACATATATATACATGTATATATACATACATACACAAAGATACACACATATACTTGTATACATATATATTAATATATATAACACACATATATGTATACATAATAAATACATACATATACATATATATATATATATATATATATATATATATATATATATACTTTCCCTCATAGAAAGTTCTAGCTTTCTGGCACTGTGTGGTTTGGATATAAATTGTCCCGCATAGGTTCCATCCTGTAGTGAGTGAGTGCTTGGTTTGTACTGAATGTAACCCAGCTTGTAACAGGGTGTCAGAATCAGGTCTGTGTCCTGTTCCCTCTGTTTCATGCCTTCTACAAGGTCAAGAGGCTCCTCCACTACACCCTGCAGTGTTGGGGCTTACATGGGCCCAGAATCAGTATAGACAAACCCAAAATATCTGAAGCTGTGTGACAGGCCTTTTGTCATAGCCCTGAGGAGATTCACTTGATTATTGGCATGTATGCTTGAAATAACTTGAAAGGAAGAAAGGGTCACCTCATCTTTTTTGGTCAGAGGTCCCAATCCACCATCAGTGGCTCTTGCTGTCTGAGCACCACAGTATGGCGGGGAGCACGTAGTGGAGGCACCTATCCATTTCATGGTAGCTGGGACCCAAAGAGAGAGAGATAGAGTACAGACTGAGCTCTTCATCTTCTTTTAAGGGTTAACCCTAACTGCCTTCTACTATCTCTCAACCTCCCAAAGGCTTGCAGCACCTCATAGTACACTATGGGCTGGTGATCCAGTTGTCAACACTCTTGCCTTTGGGGAGTGTTTCAGTTGGAAAGCCAAGCCTAGAGCTTGTCCAGCCCCTTCTACCGATATACCCGATTACTCTTGTGTCCCCAGGTCTACTTAGTTGACTGACTACAGTGGTTCAAGGGGTTCTATAGCAGTGTGTGAATAAGGAACCATTGGGGCCAAGCAGTGGGGTTGATTTGACCACTTGCTTTATGACCTCTGAAAGACACAGGGCAGCCAACACACCATCTTTTTGGCTGTTCTCTACCATCCATTCTGTTTTCGCTTCTGCTTCACTGGAGTAACACTGCCCTTCTCTCATGATCAGTGTGCTGATCATTTTTCTAAAATGTTCCTTTCTTCCTAGGTTTTCTACTCTCAGACTATAACCTGGGTGATGGGATCTTCAGCATTCCCAAGAGGCCTATGTGGCTGAGTCCCTAGTGAGGTGCTATTGAGGGTGGTAGAACCTATAGGAGGTGGGACCTAGGGGAGACCATTGGAGTTGTCTTTGAAGATTGTCTTAGGCTTTCTATTACTGCGATAAAACACCCATGACTAAAGAGCAAGTCGGGGTCCGAAGGAGGTATTCAACTTAGACTTCCACACCACTGTTCATCATAGAATGAAGTCAAAACTGGAACTTAACAGGGCAGGATCCTGGAGGCAGGAGCTTATGCAGAGGCCATGAAGGAATGCTACCTATTGACTTGCTTTCTCATGGCTTGCTCAGACTGCTTTCTTATAGAATTCAGGATTACCATTCCAGGGCTGGCCACGCCCACAATGGAGTGGGCCCTCCCCTATCAATCGCTATTTTAAAGAGTGCTCTATAGACAGATCTTTTTTTTTTTAAGATTTATTTATTTATTTATTTATTTATTTATTTATTTATTTATTTATTATGTGTATGTACACTGTATCATACACATGTGTTGATACGCAGGTGTTGGAGAGGGTGCGGAGAAAGAGGAACACTCCTCCACTGCTGGTGGGGTTGCAAATTGGTACAACCACTCTGGAAAGCAGTCTGGCGGTTCCTCCGAAAACTGGGCACCTCACTTCCAGAAGATCCTGCTATACCACTCCTGGGCATATACCCAGAGGATTCCCCACCATGTAATAAGGATACATGCTCTACTATGTTCATAGCATCCCTATTTATAATTGCCAGATGCTGGAAAGAACCCAGGTATCCCTCAACAGAAGAGTGGATACAAAAAATGTGGTATATCTACACAATGGAGTACTATTCAGCCATTAGAAACAATGAATTCATGAAATTCTTAGGCAAATGGATGGAGCTAGAGAACATCATACTAAGTGAGGTAACCCAGACTCAAAAGGTGAATCATGGTATGCACTCACTAATAAGTGGTTATTAACCTAGAAAACTGGAATACCCAAAACATAATCCACACATCAAATGAGATACAAGAAGAAAGCAGGAGTGGTCCCTGGTTCTGGAAAGACTCAGTGAAACAGTATTTGGCAAAACCAGAACGGGGAACTGGGAAGGGGTGGGAGGGAGGACAGGGGAAGAGAAGGGGGCTTACGGGACTTTCGGGGAGTGGGGGGGGCTAGAAAAGGGGAAATCATTTGAAATGTAAATAAATTATATCAAATAAAAAAAAAGACAAAAAAAAAGAGTGCTCTATAGACAGATCTTTTTTTTTTTAAGATTTATTTATTTATTTATTTATTTATTTATTTATTTATTTATTATGTGTATGTACACTGTATCTGTCTTTAGACACACCAGAGGAGGGCATCAGATCTCATTATGGATGGTTGTGAGCCACCATGTGGTTGCTGGGATTTGAACTCAGGACCTTCAGAAGAGCAGTCAGTGCTCTTAACTGCTGAGCCATCTCTCCAGCCCTATAGACAGATCTTATGGGAGCATTTTCTTAATTGAGCTTTCCTCCTTTCAGATAGCTCTAGCTTATTTCAAGTTGACATAAGACCATCTACCTCAAAGATGATTATGGGACTTCTGCATACTCCCTCTTCCTTTCTGTCTTTTGCTTGCTAGCCACCAGCAGAGTAGATGTGTTCACTCTGTGCTCCCACCATGCTGTGCCTCAACACACCCAAAGCAACTTCTGATCAAGGGTGGAAACCTCTAATACAGTGAGCCAATAAACTGAAGTTGACTTTTCCTGGACATTTTGTTACAGCAATGGATTGGATACTGGTTCTGAAATAGAATAGCAAGATGCCAGTGAGTGATGCTTCAGGTCCTGCTCAGCCTGGCTCAGATCATGCCTTTCTTTAGCACATCTTTTTCTTATCTGTGGATGGATATGACATGAGAACTACTGCCTGGTGAAGTAAAGAAATAGGCTTTGGGAGAAAAAAGCTTTCCTCCTGGTTTTATGGCTATTTCTGGCTCAGGACTTTATATCCAGCTGTTCTGGAAAGGCCAGTTGTAAATTCTATATGACTTCTTTCCAGGAACTATCCCCACCACACCATGAAGGACTGGACTGTTTATGGGAACCCAGATGTTAAATTGTGTAGACACCTGCAATTCTACCCACCTTGGTGGCCAAGTGGACTTGTCATAGTAAAGGATCCCCTTTGTGCCTCTCAGGGTCCTATCTCTTGAAATATTTTAAACCATACACCCAGACATACTGGAAAAAGAGACAATACACATTCCTATGAAACAGTTTGAACATGAAAAGACCCCATGTTTTGGATGTTTGATATTCTGGTGATGATGTTGTTTGGGAAGTTTCTGGTCACTTTGGAATAAAGGGGTCTAAGTTTAGCTAAAGGAAGTAGGCTTCTGGGATGGGTTCTTGGGAAAATGTTATCCCCAGCCACTTCTTGGCTTGCTTTCTCTATTTACTGTCCACCATGATGTGAACCGACTCCTCTGGTACATTCTCCTGCTACCACAATGCTCTGCTCAAGTGTCTGAGGTCAAATGACTGCAAAGCAAGTTCTCTGAAACCATGAGCCAGAAGAAATCTCTTATTTCTGAAGTCTGTTCTATCACATATTTTAAGTACAGAGAAGCAAAGGTACCAAAATATTAATGGGACAGAATGATTGCAATAAAATTGTGTAACTTAGAACAGTGCATGATTTACAACTTAAGGTATTTCCAGACTTTGCCATGGAAATATCTTTGTTTGAGTGCTAGCAACTGAAGCCTTGGGAAGGATGGCTTGATAATGGATCCTGTCCAAACCATTTTGCACACAGGAATGGGAGGGACCCCAGGCTTGTTTACATGTAGAATGAAGTATGGCATATTCTAGAAGGGATTCATAATCAGACCTACATTGGGCTGGAATAGCTTTCAGGGATGCTGTGCAAACAGTGACAACAACAAGACTGGATCTCATTGGTCAGACAAAGGCTTTTGTTCCCATAATAAGCAATGAAGCAATCTCCCTAGGAAATTATACTCAGTGTGGGGCTGGATGTAAATGGAGCTAAATGCCTTTGGTAACTGTGCTGCCATCTTCACTAGGGCAATTTTGAGAAAGAGAAGACTCTTGTCACAGGCTGTCATCAAATCTGAATAGGCTTTTCAGTCATGAGTCAGCCAGGGACATTGAATTAGGGAAACTTTGCAGTGAAAATCCCCTTGCCCCATTGAATCTGTCCTTGCTCAGATCTTGTGTGTTGCAGTTTTGATGGCTGGCTTTGCACATTTGGAGAATGTTTTGTACTTCGGGTTTAAGAGTCTTCTGTCTGTGGTTGTTTGGCTGCCTGAAATTTAAAAACAATAGCAAGGTCCAGAGAAGTGCAGTAAAACAGACCTTTAAACCCTGTGCATGCCTTTGTGCCAAAGGGGTTCCGGTATGCCTTCCATTCTACAGGGAAACTGTTTGTAGGGATGACTGGACTCCAAATGTTGAACAGATTCAGGCTAGCAGCTGCCTGTGGTGCCTATATGGACCTCATCCAAAAGGAAGATTGATGGAGTCAGCAGAACCTTCATCAAGTGAGTCACACCATTAATAAAACGTACAGATTGCAAGTGGTGTTTATGTCAGTGCTGATAGAATCCAAGACTCAGTGACCTTGAATCAGAACTGACCTTGGGCCAAATGAGGGAACTTGGATGGGTTTGAGATCCCAGGCATCATTTGTCCCTAAAGGCAAGCATGTGTCCAGATGACGTTGTGTTTGCCCTGTTCTGCCAACACATGCTTCTTGGATCCAGCACTTGTTGGCTTCTGGTCCCCTTCCACAGCTGGACACTTGAAGTCTCTTGCTCTGATGACGTGAATGTGGATTAGCCATGCTCCCAGCAGGCAAGGCTCTCCAGGGACAGTCACAGGCCACTATTCTCAAGCCATGTGCATATAGTTGGTGGATAACTCCCCAAGGTTCAGACTACACAAGCCAGCCGCAGAGTGCTGACTCACACGAAGTAACCCTGGCCCATCTCCTAATGAGGGCGTAGTGTCCCAAGATGCTCCATTTTATCAGGGAGGGTGACAATACTTAATGATAATGAGGTATCATTAAGGAATAACTGCCACACACAGAGCATATGAAGTGTCCTATTAATGTCTCACTGAGATTTGATAAGCAGAGGACATCATGACTATCATTAGGTGAAGAAACTAGAGATAAGAAAGCCTGTTAACCCAAGTCATGGAGTTATGAATGGTATTATCACAAATTGAAATGAGTTCCCTTTGCCTTGAGGCTGGTGTTCCCTCAAAGCCTCCTGAACATCAGGCCTTTGAACTAAAGTCATGCGGTATCGTCTTGCTCTGTTCACTTTCCAGGGAAGGATGATCTCAGGTTTTCCGTCTAGGTTCCGCACGTTTGCTCTTTGTCTACATTCACTTCCATGTCTATGTGAGTCTCTGGGACACACTAATGAAAGAGACAAGGTCCTCGCCCTCAAAAGGCTTGCAAGCCAGAGCAGTTAGGTAAGTACCCTGCATTTCAAATGCTGCAAAAGAGATATTTCTTGGGTTTTAGGTATTTTCAGAGTTAGGATATTTGCCTTGGGATAATGAGCTATCTTGGCAACTAAGTCTGAAGACAATGTTCATTTTTGTTTCCTACCCATCTATACTCACCACCTGAAAGGAACTTTGTAAATGGTTTTAAGGCATCTCTGAGGCTTTCTTGATTTAAATTATATATTGAAGAAGGCAAGAACTATATAAGAATAATATTTGTTCTGCTTAGGGTATACTTGGAAATAGACTATTGCCCATTTGCATGTTGTAGCACAGTAGACTGGGCATAATGTGTTAAAGAAGGGAGCAGGTGCTTCAAGCTGACTTGGGTCACAAAGATAGATCAACAGGAAAGTACACATTTATTCCATGTTAAAGTAGGTGGCAAAGGGAGCTGCTCAGTTTCCTCATCCAGTGCCTGCAAAACCAGAAGATCCTAGGCAGGCACCATCACCAGACTCTGGAAACAGGCTTTTTCATCATAGTCTCTTCTCTCTCTAAAGCCATCACAATGACTCTCAAAAGGCAAAGAGAGTACAAAGTGACCATTGCCCTTACGACACAATTCCAGAGAATCTGAATTCTCTCTCTCCCTCAACTCATAGATCTAGTTGCAAACACCAATATTTCCCACGTACTGCACCTATTCGTGGGACTTGAGTTTTTGCATAGACATATTCCATGAGGTTAGGAGTGTAATTTTCACTTATAATGTTTTGGATGTTGGATTAATGATGATCAGCCTGTGTTAATATAGTCAAGGCGTCCAGCATTTGTGATCTGATGTAATGTCATGTAGTTCATGTGCAGTTTCAGTGCTTATTCAGCTTTATAGAGAGTGGGGAGAAGATGCAGCCATGGCTAGCATTGAGTGGGGTCCCACCGATCTTTAGGAGATGAAATGTTTGCCTTCCCTTGTGGAACTGATATTGAGCTTAGCTCTGAAGGATGAATAGGACATAGCCAAGAGACAGTAGAAAAGTGTCTCAGGTCAGCCCCAGGATGCTGTGCACCCATGTCACCAGGGATAAAGAAAGGCACCTTGCCCTGAGGACCTTCAGCTGGGGGTACACAGAGCAGGAAAGAGGGGAGTGAGATGTACTAGGAGGAGGCCTGAGTAAAGGTGTGGTGAGCTATGTGTACTCTAAAGGCTCAACTGTTCCTAAGAGGTACACGTAGACAAAGCCCACCATGTAATAAGTAAAAGCACACTTATACTAATAAGCAAGGATCTCAGTGATTCATTTTATTTGTGAATCTTGGACTGTGGCTGGTCTGTGAATAATTCTACTTTAGTGTATTTCTTTTTTTTATTCGATAGATTTTTTATTTACATTTCAAATAATTTCCCCTTTTCTGGCCCCCCACTCCCTGAAAGTCCCATAAGCCCTCTTCCCTCCCCCTGTTCTCCCATCCACCTCTTCCCACTTCCTTGTTCTGGTTTTGCCCTATACTGCTACACTCAGTCTTTCCAGAACCAGGCCACTCCTCCATTCTTCTTGTACCTCATTTGATATGTAGGTTATGTTTTGGGTATTCCAATTTTCTAGGCTAATATCCACTTATTAGTGAGTACATACCATGTTTGATCTTTTGAGACTGGGTTACCTCACTTGGTATGATGTTCTCCAGCTCCATCCATTTGTTTAAGAATTTCATGAATTCGTTGTTTCTAATGGCTGAATAGTACTCCATTGTGTATATATACCACATTTTTTTGCATCCATTCTTCTGTTGATGGATACCTAGGCTCTTTCCAGCTTCTGGCTATTATAAATAGGGCTGCTATGAACATAGTGGAGCACATATCCTTATTACATGCTGGTGAATCCTCTGGGTATATGCCCAGGAGTGGTATAGCAGGATCCTCTGGAAATGACGTGCCCAGTTTTCTGAGGAACTGCCAGACTGATTTCCAGAGTGGTTGTACCAATTTGCAACCCCACCAGCAGTGGACAAGTGTTCCTCTTTCTCCACATCCTTGCCAACACCTGCTGTCTCCTGAATTTTTAATCTTAGCCATTCTGACTGGTGTAAGGTGAAATCTCAGGGTTGTTTTGATTTGCATTTCCCTAAAGACTAATGAAGTTGGGCATTTTTTAAGATGCTTCTCAGCCATCCTAAGTTCTTCAGGTGAAAATTCTTTGTTTAGCTCTGTACCCCATTTTTAATAAGGTTATTTGGCTTTCTGGGGTCTAACTTCTTGAGTTCTTTGTATGTATTGAATATTAACCCTATATCTGATGTAGGGTTGGTGAAGATCTTTTCCCAATTTGTTGGTTGCCAATTTGTCCTTTTGATGGTGTCCTTTGTCTTACAGAAACTTTGTAATTTTATGAGGTCCCATTTGTCTATTCTTGATCTTAGAGCATATGCTATTGGTGTTCTGTTCAGGAACTTTCCCCCTGTACCGATGTCCTCAAGGGTCTTCCCCAGTTTCTTTTATATTAGCTTCAGAGTATTTGACTTTATGTGGAGGTCCTTGATCCATTTGGAGTTGAGCTTAGTACGAGGAGATAAGGATGGATCAATTCACATTCTTCTGCATGCATACCTCTAGTTGAACCAGCCCCATTTGTTGAAAAGGCTATCTTTTTTCCTCTGGATATTTTCAGCTCCTTTGTCGAGGATCAAGTGGCCATAGGTATGTGGGTTCATTTCTGGATCTTCAATCCTATTCCACTGATCTGCCTGCCTGTCACTGTACCAATTCCATACAGTTTTTAACACTATTGCTCTGTAGTATTGCTTGAGGTCAGGGATACTGATTCCCCCAGAATTTTTTTGTTGTTGAGAATAGTTTTAGCTCTCCTCGGTTTTTGTTATTCCAGATGAATTTGAGAATTGCTCTTTCTAATTCTATGAAGAACTGAGTTGGGATTTTGATGGGTATTGCATTGAATCTGTATATTGCTTTTGGCAAAATGGCCGTTTTAACTATATTAATCCTGCCAATCCATGAACATGGGAAATATTTCCATTTTCTGAGGTCTTCTTCCATTTCCTTCTTCAGAGTCTTGAAGTTCTTGTCATACAGATCTTTCACTTGTTTGGTCAGAGTCACACCAAGGTGCTTTATACTGTTTGTGGCTATTGTGAAGGGTGTCATTTCCCTAATTTCTTTCTCAGTCTGCTTATCCTTTGAGTATAGGAAGGCTACTGATTTGCTTGAGTTGATTTTATAACCTGTCACTTTGCTGAAGTTGTTTATCAGCTGTAGGAGTTCTCTAGTTGAGTTTTTTGGGTCACTTAGGTAGACTATCATATTATCTGCAAATAGTGATAGAAACCCTTAGCCAGACTGACCAAAGGGCACAGAGAAAGTATCCAAATTAACAAACTTAGAAATGAAAAGGGGGATATAACAACAGAAACATAGGAAATTAAAAAAAAACATCAGATCCTGCTACAAAAGCCTATACTCAACACAACTGGAGAATCTGGAGGAAATGGACAATTTCCTAGACAGATACCAAATACCAAAATTAAATCAGGATCAAATAGATCATCTAAACAGACCCATAACCCCTAAAGAAATAGAAGGAGTCATAGAACATCTTCCAACCAAAAAAAGCACAGAACCAGATGGTTTCAGTGCAGAATTCTATCAGACCTTCAAAGAAGACCTAACACCAATACTCTTCAAACTATTTCACAAAATAGAAACAGAAGGAACACTACCCAACTCCTTCTACGAAGCCACAATTACGCTGATACCAAAACCACACAAAGATCCAACAAAGAAAGAGAACTTCAGACCAATTTCCCTTATGAACATCAATGCAAAAATACTCAATAAAATTCTTGCCACCCGAATCCAAGAACACTAAAAAACAATCATCCACCATGATCAAGTAGGCTTTATCCCAGGGATGCAGGGATGGTTCAATATACAGAAATTCATCAAAGCAATCCACTACATAAACAAATTCCAAGAAACAAACCACATGGTCATTTCATTGGATGCTGAAAAAGGATTTGATAAAACTCAACATCCTTTCATGCTTAAAGTCTTGGAAAGAACAGGAATTCAAGGCCCATACCTAAACATAGTAAAAGCAATATACAGCAAACCGGTAGCCAACATCAAACTAAATGGAGAGAAACTTGAAGCAATCCCACTAAAATCAGGGACTAGACAAGGCTGCCCCCTCTCTCCTTATCTTTTCAATATTGTACTTGAGGTACTAGCTCGGGCAATTAGACAACATAAGGATGTCAAAGGGATACAAATTGGAATGTGTATTTCTTTTAAGTTAAAAGTTTAATTATTATAAAAGTGTTAGAAAAATAGAAGTAAATATTTGTTTTTAAGATTTATTATTTATTTTTATTTGATGTGTGTGTTTTCGTTGAATGTATGTCTGTGCCCCATATGACCTTTATGGAGGGCAGAAGAGGAGGGCAGATCAATTCGAACTGGAAGTGCAGATGGTTGTGTGCTGCCACATGTGTGCTAGGAGTACTCACATCCTCTGTAAGAGCAGCAAGTGCTCTTAACCACAGAGCCACCTCTTCAGCCCCTGAGTAACTATTTTAACCCTCAGAGAAGCAGGTAGAAAATATATAGAAAAACACGGACAGAAGAATGTGTATCCACATGAGCTCAAAATTTTTCTGAGTTGCAAACAATGAGATAAACTATAAACAGCATTTTAGAAGTCACTGAAGTAGCGTCTGGGGAGATGCCTGAGTGGGTAAGAACTCAAGGATGAGGACATGATTTCAAAACACTAGCACCCACATAAAAATGGGAGTGCCCACAGGCACCTGTAAACCCCAGTACAGTTGTAGGAACACAGCAGGGTGTCACTGCTAGGGTTTCCAGACTGCTAATATAGCTCCAGATTCAGTAAGATATCCTGTCTCAAGGCAATAAGGCAGAGAGATACAGAGTTAGACACTCAGTATGCCCAATGGTTTCCATACATACATGGTTTCATATGAATATGTGGCTGTGCCAACACACACACACACACACACACACACACACACACACACACCCCCCAAGAAACATATGGAAGTCAGAGTCAGCTTTTTCTTGCTCCATGTGAGTCAGGAAGACTGAACTTGGGCAGTGTAGTTCATGCAAGTACTTTTTCATGCTAAGCCATCTTGCCAGTCTTGTAAGAATACTCCTCAAACATTTCCTATGCATATAGTTCTATTTAATGTATTTCCTTGAGTACTATATCAGTCTTGGATAATGTGGGGTAACAAACAATCCAATGAAGCTTCGACCTTCAATGGTAAGCATTTCTTTTTCAGGTTCTCACATCTGTAGACTTTTGTAACACTAAGCATCATTTACTTGGAGTGAACTCTCCTAGAAGATTCCAAGAGGCCCAGACAAATGGTGAAAACACATTTGATGCTTGGTTCCCTGACTACATGGATGCTTGTGTTTCTCTAAGCCTGTGCTCTGTGACTGCAGCACTTGTGTAGTCTGTGGGTGGGGGAAGACATGGGTGCCTAAATGAGCCACCCCTGCCCCCACACCCCAGACAGTTTCTGGTGTGGCAACAGCTACTTCTTGAAGTGCATGGTGATGGCTTCCTTCTCTTCTCATGGCTGCCTAAGGGCTTTCTCTTGCCATGGCAACTTTCTCAGACTGCGGGTTTAGGACTGCAGTGGGGGCCAGGGAGTTACAGCTCCTCGCTGCTAGCATCCTTCAAACTAACTAATCCTGCAAAGTGAATACAGGGTTGTTCTTTCCTCTTGGGTGGAACAGCCTAGGGATGCACATCATGTGGTTTCTGAATAGTCTTGCGCCTTGTCGACCTTGGTGGGTGGAGTGGTGACAAGCTTTTCCACACACGCTGAACTTACTTCCTCCTCATACTTCCTCAGTAAATCGCTCCTAGGATCATTTTCAAAATAAACAATCTTAAGGTAGCATCCTTCAGCATCTGACTTCAGAGAACTCTGGTTTAAGATAATGTGTTTAGCTGGGTAAGGTGGTGCACAACTTTAATCCCAGCATCAGGGAGGCAGAGTCAGGTGGATCTCTGTGAGTTCGAGGCCAGCTTGGTCTACAGAGTGAGTTCCAGGGCAGCCAGGGCTACACAGAGAAACCCTGCCCCCTGTGTGGGGTGGTGGTGGAGAGAACAGGATAAGGAGTCTATCTTAATGATAACAGCACTGTAAAGGTTGGATTTCCTCATGTTTGCTATTCAGAACCCCTTGAGCATTCCATATTTTACATAACTGTTAACTGAGAGGAACTGAGGTCACACTGTGTGAATTTCCTCTGAATCTTCTTAAGGATAGGAAAAATGCACAAGCCAGACAAATGAATACACTCTTCTTCCCAACAAACACAGAGGACTCCTCTTGGTTATTTGGGGACTGAATTCTGATCTGGAAGCTTTGTCAGGATAAATAGGAGAAAACCAAGAGAGGGTCTTGGAATGTGGTAAACTTCCATTGTTTCGTCTCGATAGGCCTGCATGAAGAGCAGGTGTCTCTTAATCTGAAAGCCCACTGTTCTCATACAAAAGATCATGTCTATCCCAGGAGGCCCAGTGGCTGTGTGGCTGGAACATCAAAGGGACACCTTTCCCATCTGCCTCTGCCTTCACGATTCATAGGGTCCAGGAACTTAAAGGACCACTCATCAGTCTCCAAGTTCATCTTTAGTCTCTGCCAGTCAATGGAGCACTCTGAGACTCTAGCAAGGTGCCAGCAGAGGATAAGAAAACCCAAGGAGGGGATGAGCCTACTGGCAAGGAGGCATTCTTTGAGGAAGGTAAGTGCTGAAATTTAACATCCATTATTAGGGCTGGAAAGAGAACTCCATGCTTAAGAGCACTTGCTGCTCTTGCAGAGATCCTGGGTTCAGTTCTCAGCACCCACACAGAAGCTAATGTCTATGTACACTTCCCGTTCTAGAGGATCTGATACTCTCTTCTGAGGTTACTGCATGAACGTGATTCTCAGACAATACATGCAGGCAAAATACATTTTAAAAAATCTTATAAAAGTAAACCAGTATCTTAGTCTGTGTTCTGTTGCTGTGACAAAATCTTTGAGGCTGGTTAATTTATGAAGGAAAAAAAATGGAAGGTTAGGTAGTTCAGGAGGCTGAGAAGTTCAAGGGCATGGCAGCAGCATCTGAGAGGCTTCACACCCCAGTGCAGATCATGAGACTGAGCAGGTGTAGGGGTGTGTATAAGAGCAGTGGTGAGAGGCAGGCTTGTGTTGTAGCAGTTCACCGTGCTGATGTTTACCCCAGTCCTTAAGAAATAGAGCTCTCTGGTGGAGAGGCTTTCATTGCTCCTAAGGATCCAGACACTTTCTAGATTCCCCCCACCTCTACACAGAGGTAATCAAGGTGCTGCGTGAGTTTCAAGGGGTCGGGTGATGTCAGAATGGACTGAGGCTCCTTCTGAGAGCAGAGAAGAGGGTAGTTGTGTTGGTTGGAGCTTCACTGGCACCAGGATTAAAGAGTGAGATGTCTTGAAGGAAGTCCAGGGAAGCTACTAGGTCCCAGCAAGAGTGGGAAGAATGAGCTTGGGCTAGCCTGAGCTTACTGAATTAGAGAAACACCACAGCCTTGGTGGATGGTGCTCTTTGGATGGCAGAAGGCATCTGTGTCCTGTCTGAGGAACACTAGAAGGCAGCCCAGAAGCCTGTCCTCAGAGAGACACTCAACTTAGAGAGTTTAACTTCTCAGTCAGCGTAGGAGTCAGACAGGAGCGTGATGCACGTGTATTTTGATAAGAGTTGGAGGAAACCCCAAGAGAGGAAATTTGTCAATGTCTGCTTCAATTAAAACAAAAACAGAAATAAAAACAACCTTTGTCATTTCAAAGCCTTCAGTACTGCTTGAAATCTGTGACTTGTGTTGCTTCTGCATTAGCAAATGAATGACAGCTTTCCCAGGCTCTGCTGTCTGTCCTCTGAGTGGGAGGGTCTCTGAGTGACCTATGACCTCACATCTGAGGACCTCTACTGGGGCAGAACAGGAAAAGAAGCACGTGATCTAAAACCTAAAGCTTAGGAAAGGAGCTTGTGGCCAAGCCTGGTGACCCAAGTTTATCTCTGGTACCCACACCATGGAAGGAGAGAACTATGTACACACACCCCTGCACACCCATGCACACATGCATACACACACACACACACACACACACACACACACACATACACACACACACACTAAAAATGTAAAAACAAAAATCTCCAACTATTTGGAGGCAGAATTAGGCAAAGAATTCAAGTTCTTAAAGCACCCCTGAAAATGTGGGGTCCAGTGTTAGCTCCTAATATAGAAGAAGCCAACAAGAGACTGGTTTTTTGCTCTAATTAAAGGTGTGTTTCTTGAGCTGTGTCCAACCCAGGTCTTTCTGGCGTTTTCAAATCCTACTTTTGGTTCCAAACCCTTTCACTATTTATCACGTTTTATACCCACCTGTTAGGCAGAAACAAGGCAAGCCTGTGTGAGTTCAGAGCTCGAGTGTGTGCCTGAGCCATAGTGCCGTCACTTCCCCTTGGTGATCCAGGAAGAGGCTCTGTGCTGTGAAGTGGCATATCACAGGCACTGGTTTATTGCCATCAGTTTTTTCGGTAATTCCCAACTGGACCAGATTCAATCCAATAACAAAGGATGAAAGTGTCTAAGTCCATTTAACTACCAGGTGCCTGAATTTGCTCAAATCACTTATTAATTTCCTTTCCTGATCTCACTGCTAAGCTGTCAGAGCTCGATCCGGTGTCACAGAGTCAACTGCTTTGGGGTCAATTATGCTGGATTGCATTGGTAGTTATTGGATGACAGCCCAGTCTGAAACGGCCCCTCGTCTAATCACCTGTGTGTCCTCTTTGAAAATAGCTCAAAGGACAATGCTCTCTAACTGTCCTAAGACATCAGATTCAAAACCCAGGCAGCTGTTCAGAGGCCACAGCCAGTGAGTTGACCACTGCTCCGGCCCAGGGCTAAGGATCTGACTTGAGTCACTAAGGCAGTTTTGCATATCTTTCCCCTCTTAACCTAACATCATAAACACGATGTTTTACTGCCTCTTGAGTTCCCCTCCCTGCCCCCATTCTTTATAATTCACCCACTTCTAGAGAAGATTTTTTTTTCTACCTCCTGCTGGAGACCTTTTTTTTTTTTTTTTTACAAAGTTAATCCCTGTTCATCTTTAACACCTTTGCAGTGCCCTTACTCTCCTGCTCCAGTTTCCTGCTCCTAATGTTCTCCAAAGCTCCCTTTCCTCCTAGACTATTGGACAGGTTCCAGTAGCCCTTTCAGAGGCTCCATCCATGGGATTCGTTTTCAGTGAGGAAGAAGTGTAGCATCTTGGAGGAACAATGGAAGGTTCTTCATAGCTGGGTGTATTTTTTGCAGTTCTTAAAAACACCTGGATATATTCTATAATATTCTTGATGCTAAGAAGGTCTCCTTCCAAATATGGATCTAACCCACAGCTGGAAATAACGTGTTCTCCAAATCTCCCTGCCAAAGAGTTAAATGTCTTCCCAGCATTTTAAATCATTTAAAGGCACTTAACTGCTCAAAATCATATGAATTCTCCTCATGCTCACATGGAAAGCATTGAGCAAATGACAAAGAGCATTAGCAAGGCTTCATAACTAAATCAGGGGGAAAAACACACAAGCGGCAAATATGCTGGAGATTTATGAATGAAAATCTCTTCCTAAACCAACTGAAAGGGTTATTAGGAATGAGTGGAGGATGGTCCTTTTTTGGTCTCATACCCAAGTTGGCGAGTGTTCATTTGTTCTGGATGACATGACACAAACATGACTGTATGACACAAACAAGAATCTACAAAATATATCAACACAAACACCACAGGGACAGATCCAGACAGAGCCGTTCAAATGGTGAATTAAAACAAACACATAGAAATACCCCAGTGCTTCAGTAGAGAACAAACCCCTTTGTTGTTCTTCCTCAGATCTACCCCAGCCATTTTCTCATACTTGGACAACTACAGTAACTGCTGATTGGACCTCTGGCTCCCACTTTTCCCACAGTAATCCATTCTCCAACAGGCTTCTCAAACACATCACTTCTCTCATTCACTCCTCTAAGAACTTCCTATTGTTCTTGAATAAAGCCAAACCCTTTAGCCAAGTCCAACAGAGCCATGTGTGACCCAGTTCTGGGCCTGCACTGTGTGTTCATCTTGAGCTATCCCTGGGCTTGCTCCATAGTTAGCCCTGTTGCCTTCTGTCCTCAGGATACTGAATTTAGTTGAGCTCAGGCCTTTGCTTGGGTCTTGCTATTTCCTCTGTGGCACTTGTTTCCTGGCAGTGTTTTCTGAAGGTCTTACAGATCCCAGGTCCAATTTCTTCATGTTGGAGCCTTCTTTCTTAGCCTGCTGGGACAGTTATTGTTAGGTCAACCTAACTAACTAACTAACTAACTAACCAAGTAACTAAGTAACTAAGGAAGACCACCATATTTGCATTGTGTCTGTGTCAGTGCTTCCAGGATCAGTGCTTCTGGGATTTCTATTGGTTTCCCTTATCCTCTCTTCTGACAGGTTATTTTTGCGTTTTGACCTTTAGCTGAGTAACACCGCTGGCTTTCTCAGTCCAACCACCTCTCAACTTGGATGTGCAGCATCGCAGGTACACCTAATTCCTTAACCACTTGAGCCAGCTCTCAGGTAAAAGCCTTGCATATGCTCACATATGTGTTCTGTTAACTCAATATCTCTGGGGACCCAAGACACACACCTATGCAAAGCATGCTGCTCTGGACTCTCAGAGAATATTGTCACACAACTGAAGCCCTCTACAAATTATCCTCCAATGAATAAATTAGTACTTTAAAGAGCCCACTCTAAGATATAGTGGTCACCATCACGAAGAGTTTATTGGGGAATCAAGCACAATAAGTTCAGCTTTGGGTTGCCTGGGTTGTCTGATGGTGGTAAAGGAATCCTGGGAGGAGGCAGCCGGAGAAATGGCATCCTCCAGTCTTTGGAGACATGGTCCTTATTTTCTGGGCTTCTTGGTAATGGCTTGCAAAGTACCCTCCCTGATGGTGAATAACCAGAGGCTGCAGTGAGCATCCCACATGTAAAACCCAGCTGCTAGAGACATACATGTGAGGTCAGGATGAAGCCTGGGAATCTGAGAGACCAAGGGACTTGTCCATGACTGGGTGGAGCCTGACTCCAGCAAAGGTTTGCAAACCTTGCTTGGCTGTAGGCATCCAAGGTCCAGGTTGCTCCCTCTATTTCTCAGACCACGGCAGTTGCTGCTAAACTCCAGGATGAGTTACTTCAGAGACCCCACATTATGCCTTTGGTGGTCTGAGTTGGATAGCTTTCTTTCTAAAATAAAATAGAATTCCTGAAGACTGAGTTTCCCAGGGATCACGTTAAAATGTTCGTCCTTGTGCAGAAGGCCTCCGCTGGAACTCCAAATCTAGTACTCTTATCAAACTCCTGATTGTAAGAGGGCCATAACTCCTGGGCTCCTCTGAGGAAGAGTTCTAGTGAATCCACAATTGATCCAATTCATGGTGGTATTGGTACATACATAGCAAAAGAAACCATTAGGATCCTGCAGTGCAGTGATGGGGTTCGGCACATGATACCCCAAAGTGTAGCACCCTAGCACACTGAGTGCTTGCAACAGTAGCAGATGATGACGTCAAGGGCAAGACCCTTCTAGCCTCTTCCCTTTCTCCTGGGCTTCACCCATCCTTGTTTCTCCGAAGTGAGTCACAGAAAGAAGTCTTTTTACACGTTATAGAAATTGTTCTGTTATAATCCCAAAGCAAGCCAAAAACTGTGGGAAGGTCTCTTTATCCCCTCTGTCTTCCCTTGAGGACCTTCACTCAGAGGGTCCCATCCTGCACTTTGGGAAAGGGCGCTACTCAGAAAGACCCAGAAAAACGTGGAAATCTCTGGGTAGGACCCCACTCAGTTAATCACTTGCTTGTACCTGGTTGTCTCCTCCCATTTCTGCACAGCTCTCCACCTTTCCTTAAACGTCCTCATAAATATAACTGCTTCCCTTGTGTCTTTGGGCTTCATTTGTGAAGGTACCTATGATGATGTAAAATGTTGATTAAATGCTTTGTTATGCTTTTCTTTTATTCACCTGTCTGTCATAGTTTTGTCCCTGACCTTCTGAATAAGCAGAGGGATCACATCTTAGTCCCTAGAGTAGTAGCACTGATGAATGTGTTTAAAACTGTTGTCCTTGTATCTACCATATTATCCTTTCCCACTGCCAAAAAGTCATACTTTTCTCTATATAAGTTTTCTGCCTGGAGTTTGGGGTGGTGTACTAAAGATTTTTTGTTCTTTAGGAAGTATATTTGAGGTTCCAGTCCATGCCAAGTGCTATTCTGATGGTTCTATGGATAGAACTATTAATGTTAATTCTATAAATGGTAGTCTCATACAAAAAGGTGGTCTTTCTATGCTGGGAGTCATTGTATACCATGTTCTCTCTATAATACACTTATTTAGAACTCTGTAAAGCTTTGAAATCCACAAGTCACTGAGGTGTATGACAATCGTTTAAAGTACATTCCTAGGATGTTAATTTCTTGTAAATAATTTGTATTTTTAACCTAAGTCTTGGTTCTAGGGTTTGCACAGACCTAGTCACAGGTTGATTATAAGTCTGGCCATTGCTTGTCATAACAAGGTCTTATTCTAAGCAGAAGCTATGAGTACAGCAGAGGAAGTTCCCCTTGATTGGCTTTGGTCAAAGGCCATGTCTTGCTAGTCAATTAGTTAGGCCTTTGACAGTCTCACCAGTGAGCACTAATAGATCTGATTATCTTCCTAATGACCCACATAGTCCCATCGTTTATTGATAAGGCCACACCTTTGAGCTTGGTCATATTGGAAGCTGAGTGAGGGAGGCTGATTTCTTTGGCAAAAATTCATCTGTGTCTTTAAATGAGGATTCCTTTGGGAAGGGGGAGGTGACTAGATTTTTCCCCCCAGTGTCTATGCCAGCAATGGTTGAAGAGTCCTGTACTATTTTGAGAAAATGCAGTTATCAACAGAAGAAGGACCCTCACGGCTGTGTTCTCTGGCCAGGAGACAATACTGAACACTGTACTAATGGCTACAAAATGCCAGAGAAACACAAGTGTGCTCCTAAGTTCTGTGGAAAAAGTTGCTGTGTCAGGCTCTCGTTAACATGTTTATGACGGGGGACATTATCACATGGTAGAAATGATGCCAGCTTCCCTTGTGCTACTGTGCAGCATTAATCAAGCCCTCCCCCCATATTTTAGGGTCCAGTTTTCATGTGTGTGAAGTTGAACCTCAGAGTCTTTTCCAGGTTCAGGATTCTGTGACTCTCTTGTTTTTGTTCATCTGCTCCTCTGATGGTACTCAACTTAGAAGCTGGGGTTGGCTGGATTCTGGCTGGAAGGTTTTCATTTTCTGGGAGTCTGTGAGAGCAGTAATCTGAGGATGCAGAGATTAGCACACATCGATTCTGATCTCAGAGTGAGGGTTGGAGCTTGGCTCTGGACTAAAATGGGGATGTTTGTATTCAGTCCTGGGGTCTGTAGGTATTTTTCACTGGCTACAAATTCACTTAAAATAAGAGGGTATATAGTCATGTATGTTTACTCAGCCCCTTGCAAATGACTCTCTTTCAGCATGCTGGTCACACTGGGAAAACAGCGAGGTAATTGCCAAGTTCAGTCAGCTTCTCTGATGTCATAAATGGAAAGACCCGTGAATTGCTCCTTTGCTAGGCATGAAGGCTGGGGATGATGTCATTCTTTAAAAATAAATAAGCATAACCTAATGTCTTTTTATTAATAGTCTAATTGCCTCATCAGAAGAAGGAAAGCTTTGTAGAACAAGTGAGAAACTGCTCTGACATCATACTTACAGCACAAGAGAACTTTCTTCTCTGGGCACACACACACACACACACACACACACACACACACACACAGGGGTAAGCTGACCTCTGCAACAATGATTCCACAAATAAAGCTGCAAGTGTCATAAAGGGGTACAGGTGATATGACTGGCTCAGGGTCTGAGAGAATCAGAGACTGAAGAATGGCAGACCTATAGATGCTGTTTTTGGGAAGAGCATTGGCCTGGGAGAAAGGGCATGAATAGATCTGTCTTGGGTAGCCTATGCTGCTGTCACAGCATATTTTTGTCTTGGGCCCCAAGACCAAATACAGAGAACCTATGTATGCCCTTGTTTGTTTGAACAAGCATTCTGCAGCAAGGTCTACACCTTGGTAAACCAAATGTAGGTTGAATAAAGATAGAATTAACAAGGGATAGAGAGATGGTTCAGTGGGTAAAGGCTCTTGCTGCTTAGCCCGTGATGTCCTGACTTTCATTCCTGAAGTCTACATGGTGGAAAGAAAGAACCAACCAACCAACACACACACACACACACACACCCCTCTCACACACACACACCCCTCTCATATGCCATTATTAAGTAAGGAAAATTTAGAAGTTGAGGCACTATAGGAAAATGAGACTTTCTATGCATATATTTTTTAAGTGTCAAAGGCTTTAGAATCTGATATTTCTTCTTTACTCTGAGTGGGTTAAATGCAATACATTCTGTTTTTAAAGGTGATTATTTTATTTTTTTACAATTGTGTGTGTGTGTGTGTGTGTTTTTTTTTTCTTTGTGAGTGAACATTCCATTCAAGTAGCAGTCAGAAGGTAAATTACAGGAGTTCTTTCTGTCTATCATTAGGGTTCCTGGGATTGAACTCAGTTTGGTAGTTAGGAAGATCTTTTACCAGCTGAGCTACATCACCAACCAAAGACAATAATTTTAACTAATTAAAGTGTTTGTGTGTTGTGGCAGTGGACAACTTTTGGGAGTTGATTCTGTCCATCTGTCATATGGATCCCTGAGAGAACTTTAGGTCTTCAGGTAAGTTGGACAAGCACCTTCATCCTCTAAGCTAGCTCACCAGTCTGGATGGAGTCTATCCTGTCCCCAGGTGGTTCAGTTTGTCTTTATCTCTTTGACTCTAGATCAAGTGATTTTGCAATGCTTTTGTAGCCCTGAAAAAAGAAAAAAAATCACAATTCTGGGACCATAGCCATTATATGTCCTATTGACAGGTGTCACAAGTTCTTGCTTTAGATTCGACTGCCTGATTCATATTAGTGGACACAGGTGTATATGCATTATTCTGCATGATTTGGATGGCAACATGATCCTTATCTGCCCTTTCTTTTATTCTTTATTCTTTATTTTTAATTGATATATTTTTTATTTACATTTCAAATGATTTCCCATTTTCTGGGTCCCTACTCCCCGCAAGTCCCATAAGCCCTCTTCCCTCCCCCGTTCCTCCATCTACCCTTTCCCGCTTCCCTGTTCTGGAATTCCCCTATACTCTTGCACTGAGTCTTTCCAGAACCAGGGGCCACTCCTCCATTCTTTTTGGACCTCATTTAATATGTGGATTATGTCTTGGGTATTCAAAGTTTATAGGCTAATATCCACTTATCAGTGAGTGCATACCATGATTGATCTTTTGAGACTGGGTTACCTCACTTAATATGATGTTCTCCAGCTCCATCCATTTGTCTAAAAATTTCATAAATTCATTGTTTCTAATGGCTGAATAGTACTCCATTGTGTATATATACCACATTTTTTGTATCCATTCCTCTGTTTAAGGACACTTAGGTTCTTTCCAGCTTCTGGCTACTACAAATAGGGCTGCTATGAACATAGTGGAGCATGTGTCCTTATTGCATGCTGAAGAATCCTCTGGGTATATACCCAGGAGTGGTCTAACAGGGTCCTCAGGAAGTGTCATGCCCAGTTTTCTGAGGAACCGCCAGATTGACTTCCAAAGTGGTTGCACCATCTTGTAATCCCACCATCAGTGGAGGAGTGTTCCTCTTTCTCCACATCCTCGCCAACACCTGCTGTCTCCTGAGTTTTTGACCTTAGCCATTCTGACTGGTGTGAGGTGAAATCTCAGGGTTGTTTTGATTTGCATTTCCCTAATGCTTATCTGCCCTTTCCTACATGATGTGCCATCCACATACATGGCTCCTGGCCAGGCTTTTTATCCTACGATACTCAGGGAGTGGCATCGAGTGGAAGGCTGAGTGACACTTATTTGAGATGCTCAGGACCAGGAGTGTTTCATATTTTGTGATTTTTCTGGGCTTGGGAATATGTAAGGATATAACACAAGTTAGGTTTGGACCTAAGCCCACCTAACTTTAGGTTTCACATACACCTTGCACACAGTCTTTGCCAATGACTCTGCCTTTTGACTTTGGCCATCACTGGAGGTCGTGTGCCTAATTTTCTACTGTGGAGTCTTCATAGAGGTTGGTCTTTAGATTTGGGAATGTTGGGATTTCAGTGTTTCCGATGAGAGATAGTTACCCTGTATTTGGTGTCCTAATGAATGTGGGAGAGCAAGCTTTCAGATCACATTACCTCTGTGATATCTTTTGACAGTGAGTTACAACTAGAAGAAAATTATTTATAGACGTTGCAAGCCAAAGTCAGACATTGTGACACACTCCTATAATCCCTGCACCAGGGAGGGTGATGCAGAAACATCAGTATTCAAAGCCAGGGACAACCTGGGCTGCACAGGAAGACTGTTACACAAGAAATGCGCCACCCCCCCAAAGTGTCATGCCCTGATGTGGGTTCTAGTACAGGCTGTTGACCCTGTCTTCTGTGGCTTTGAAGCAGAGAGCAACCGCTTCATGCTGAGCCAATAGAACTCCCTTTGCAATGAAACATGTGTCTGGAGCCTTGGTAAGGAGGGGGAGAGGAGGGACAGGGGGATGGGGGAAGAGAGAAGATCTGCTAAGTGGGTGCTCGGATGGACCAATCACAGCTAAGCATGGAGAAGAGAGGGAATGAGAACAGCAATGATGTGAGAGAGAGCTCTGCTGCTTTCCCTAAAGACCCATCCTTGAGTGTGACCCCTTGTGAAGAGGGGGGATTTTTAGGCTCCTGCAACAGCAAATCAGGAACTCTCCAGCAACTCCCCAGCAGTCAATGGTTTAATAACTATTCCAGGTAAATTTGATACAGTAAAAGTGAAGGCCAGTGGTTTTAAGTCCTGTAGCCAAGCCCATGGTGGTTAGACCTTGTGAACTCAGTTCTCCCATGGTACCCAGCACAGGTCACTGCAGCTTCCACACTCCTTCGGAGAGCTGCTTTTGGGTCTGTAAATGGGAAGAAATAGCTTGAGCTGTTTTATAGCTCAGGGACTCAGGGCAATCCAGCCAGTTTCTGAGCCTCAGTTTCCTTGTCTCTAGATAGGCCCAGACCATCTTTAAGGCTCCTTGAGAGCTGCTGTTCTGTGGTCCCAAGAGACATCGGGCTAAGGGGAGTTATCCATCACTGCTCTCTGCATGTTACAAAGGCATACAGAAGGATAAGGGGTGTGTGTGTGTGTGTGTGTGTGTGTGTGTGTGTGTGGAAGAGTGGCATAATAATCTACAGGGCGGGAGGAGTTATAGATAAGAAGACCCTTAGCAAAAATATGAGCATGATGTCACTCTAGGGGAGAGACAGTGATGAATAGCGAATACAAATGTCTAATTTATCAGTCTGCATTCTTGAGACATGCACTAAAGTTAGTACTAATGTTAGTACTAAGATCACATATATACCAGACATGTAATCCTCCAGCAACTTCTCAGTGATTGAATGGTAAGTCCAGGTGAGCAGGCATTCTGAACACCATGATAGATTTATTGAGTAATGACACGCAGTGAGAAATACGAGAGAGCAGAATCACTGGAGAACATTCTGGAAGCCAGGTGGTGTGTGCATTAGACAGAGGACACTGCTGGGTTTTATTATTTTATTCTATTTTAAAGCCCCATTTTTAAAGGTTTTTTTTTTTGGTATGGAAAATGGAAAACAGATGAGAAGAAATTATGATAACAAACTCCCCAACTTTTTGGAGCCAAAGCTTAGGGAAAAAACTGTTATTAGGAATATAAGAGCACTGAGCAACAGCGAAAGAGAAGGTGAGCTGTTCCTCTCAGGATGGGATATCAGTACCTTCGACTGGGCTGTGTGAGGCTTGTGGCGATGAGTTGAGAACTCACTGTATTAGGCAGCTTTCCATCACAAAGTTTCCAAGACAATTTGTTGACAGAAAAATTTTGTTTTGGCTTTTAGTATCTAAGTTTGTAGTATGTGATTTGTTAGTCACAATGTTCTGGAGTTGTGGCAAGGATGTGCTTCATGGAGAGAGGATGTGGAAGAGCCAATTTTTTTGAGAATTTAGGGACTGGGGTCCCACAATTTCCTTTGGGGACATAATCTTAATAGCCTAAAGACCACTCAGTAGGTTCTATTCTTGTTCTCTCTCTCTCTCTCTCTCTCTCTCTCTCTCTCTCTCTCTCTCTCTCTCTGTCTCTGTCTGTCTGTCTGTCTGTCTGTCTCTCTCTCTCTCTCTCTCTCTCTCTCTCTCTCTCTCTCTCTGTGTGTGTGTGTGTGTGTACTAGGTATGTGGTACATGTATGTGAAATTAGAGGTTTGAGGAAGATATGTCTTGCTCTACCATTTTATATCCCTTTACCTTTTTCATTGAGACACAATCTCCCACTGAACCCTCCCTAGGAGAGCCTGACAGTCAGCGAGCTCCAGAGATCCTTTTATTTCTGCCCCCTGTGTCTCGCAGTGCTGGGTCCATAGGTGCACTGGGTCGATAGGTGACCCAGAGCAATGTCCTCTGTCTAATGCATGCATGACCTGGCTTCCAGAATGTTCTCCAGTGATTCTGCTCTTGTATTTACCACTTGCTTTGTATGTGGGTGATGGGATTCATGCTACTTATTTAGGTCTTCATGCCTACGACAAACACTTTTACTTACTGAGCCATCCCCAGAATACTAGAGTACACCTCTTTTTTTTTTTTTATTTATTTTTTCAAGACAGGGTTTCTCTGTATAGCCCTGACTGTCCTGGAACTCACTCTGTAGACCAGGTTGGCCTCAAACTCAGAAATCCGCCTGCCTTTGCCTCCCAGAGTGCAGGGATTACAGGTGTGCACCACCACCACCTGGCTTAGAGTATACCTCTTGAAAGCTTCACTACTACCTACAATGCCAAGCTGGAGATCAAGCCTTTAATATGAGCCTTTGGGACCATTCGAGATGCAGACTATAGTGTGAAGATAGCAATGGCATGCTGGGAGTCAAGACTCTTCTAAAGACCTCCCCCACTTCTGTTCTTGACATAGCTGCATGTCACAGACACTGGTAAACAGTGGGTCTTAACTCTAACATTCCAGAAGGCTGGTAAGCTTCACACAAGGCTCAAAGTAGGGCAGCTTCTAGAGCTTCTGTAAGAACCCATCCAGTGCATCTTTGCCTTAGAAATATTTCAGTCCAGCACCCCCATTTTACTTAGGGACTTCATGTCGGGATCTGGGGCCAGCTGAGCTCTTTGTCAGAAGGGTTGAGTGCAGACTCTCCGTGAAACTCACTAGGTGATGGCAGCACAAACCCACTTTGAGCAAGTATTCTGTTAGAGAGGACATTGTCATGTTACGCTTCTAAAATTCCAACTCTGTCACTAGGCATCTCTACACCTGTTAGAGGGGAAGGATCTTTTCACTGAATGATTATAACTCAGATTGTTGATGGTCTCTGGCACAATCCCAGGTTCCCAAGCACAGTCATTCTTTCTACTATTAGCTGCTGGCATATCCAAAGTTAGAATAATTGATTCTACTTGGCTTGTGCCCCAATAATCTTAGAATATCATATCTCTTTCTGGGCTTTAGTAGCATGTTGGAGTAATAACTAATACTAAAAAAAAAACCCTCAGTGTGCTAATTGAGGCTTGTGATCCATTCTAGCTAACCATGCTGAGAAGTTTATTGGATGTCATTGTCCATAGATGTGTGCCTATGAATGAAAACGTGACTGAAATACTTCAAAGTAAGAGCCTGTGGAAGAATATAACAGAGAATTTATGTTTTCCCAAAATCCCCCCTGTGAGATCAGCACAGGATCCGATGGGCAGGCAAGGAGCTGAAGAAAGAGGTCTTGAAAGGTCTTGGCTTGGAAGTTGAAGGTGAAGGCAGTAAATTATGAGGAGAAAATAGAGGCAGAAAGGAAACCACAGAGCCTCAGAGGACAGCTCTCCAGGGAGGTCCCTGGGAGTGGTGTGTGCTCCAGAGCTAGAATAAGATATTAAACCATATTAGACACCCAGGCTGTATCTGGTTCTAAAGGTCCTTTAGGTCCAGGGTGGGTGTTCTTAGTCCATTCTGCATACTCAGAACAGCTTTGAAGTGTTATAAAGGCAATGTCTGGCTTATAAAGTGTCTGGCTCCCTGGACAGAAGCGAAACATGGGTGTAGCATTTTGTCATTATTACACAAAATAAATTGAAGTATAAGGGGGCCTGTCTGTCTTCATCCTGCCATTAGAAAATACAATTAAGAGGAAACATAGAATTTAAATGATAGCTACTAACACATTGAAGATATTAAGATTTTTTTCCCTCTGAAACAGTCTAACATCATTTGTCAACAGACATCAAATTAAATTGGGAAAAAAAAGAACACGGCTTGCTTTCGTCTCCCGTAAAGATATTTGAAGTTGTTTATTGAACTGGAATTCAATCTCCATAATTCTGCGGCTCTCTCTTTTCATCCATAATAATTCATCTCTATAATTAAAGCCTAATGAAGCACACAGTTTCCCTCTTCATAATCAAGTTCAGCTGCAAGTGACCAACATTAAAATAGAAGTCTTTCCAGTAAACGGATTTAGCCCTCCTTCCTTTAGAGAGCTACCTTTTCCTCTTGGATTTACATTTAGTCCCATTAACTGGATTTATTTTCCCAAGAATGCTAGGAGTCATCAAGAGTAGCAACAGGGATTCCAGATGACCCCAGACACTGAGTGAAGCTGTGTTCTTATTGAATTAATTAATTGACACTGCTGGTCTGTGATCCATGGCGGGCCTCTCCTTTTGTTTCATGTTTTGTCGTTTAATAAAGGACTGATTCTTGAAGGAGGATGGATAAGCAGGGAGAAATTGCCATCTTTTGGTCTCCATTTAAATCTGAAATATCCCTTGGAAACCTTAGGCTTTGAACCATTATCAGCTAATGTCTTTGAAACTGATTAGCTGGCATCCAGCTGGGACCAACGGAAGATATCGAAGAGAGAGAGGCCTTCAGAGAGCAAAGCCCAGCCAGGAGAGAGGAGAGAGGACAGAGGAGAACATAATTGTTTCTGCAGCCTGGCAAGACACTCCAGAGTCACGGCCATTCAAAGCGCCCTGAGGTCCCTATTGACCCAAAGACCAGAGATTGTAGGCCAGATTACCTGGCCTTTCACAAGGAATCCTGCACTGGTGAATCACTGTAAGTAACCATATAAATTTAAAAAAAAATTTTATTGGCATTTGAGATAGGGTTTTGCCATGTAGCCCAGACTGGCATTGACTGGGGATCCTTCTGCTTTAGCTTCCTGAGAGCAGGGATTTCAGGGGTATGCCACACTGAGCAACACTGTGTTGTTTTGATTTATGACTACCCAGATGGGAAATCAGGGTAATTAGGACAGCCATCACTCTAAATATCTAGCATTTCATTGTGGTGAAAATGTTCAAAATCCTCTCTTCTTGCTGTTTTCCGATGTGTAATGGATTATTGTTGACTGGCATCACCCCAGGGGCTAAAACTTACTTCTTTTTCCTATATTCTTTGTTTACATTCCAAATGATTTTCCCTTTCCCAGTTCCCCCCTCCCCATAAGTCCCATAAACCCTCGTCCCTCCTCCCTTTCTCCTATCAACCCCCTCCTTCTTCTCTGTCCTGGTATTTCCCTATAATGCTGGATCAAGCCTTTTCAGGATCGGGGACCTCTCCTTCCTTCTTCTTGGAAATCATTTGATATGCAGATTGTGTCTTGGGTGTTCTTTCCTGTAACTATAGCTCTCTACTTGTAGGCCAGTCTCTCTTATCAACTCTGTTCCCTATGCTCCATAGCTTTGAGTAACTACTATTTCATCCTCAAGATCCATCAGGTAGGCTTTTGATTGGCTCCATTGTTTAGTAATGTACTCTGGGTACAGAACTTTATCTTTTCTGTGGCTGAAGAGTATACCATTTCATCCTCACAGAATACCACATTTTCTTTATTCATTCAGTGATAGGCACTCTGATTTCTTATCTGACTGTTATGCACAATACTGCAATAAACATGCATATTCAGAATCTCACTGCTACACATAGCAGCTCTGTTTCTGACAGGCTGTCATCACCACACTAGTTTCAGTAGTGGCTATACAAATGGACACTTCTGCCTGCAGTCTTGGGGAGTTTGACTTAATAATGTTCTTCCCTTTGTAGTCTCAGCCCTACCTTCCCTGTGGTTCCTGGTTACCACTGCTTTTCCCTTATCATGATCCTTAACGAGCCTGGTCCAGCTTTTAGAAGCTGATTCACAGATAGGCTTTCCAGCTTCTCTTAGGAAATGGGCAGACATGACAGTCCTAGGGCTAACACGGGGGTCTGTGGGTTCTCAGGGATGTGGCCACTGTTCTCTGTGGTCTTTCAGTGCCTGGGCCCTGAGGCTGCATTGCTCCTCACTCTTCTTGCCCTGGAAGGTGATTAATAATAATAATAATAATAATAATAATAATAAATTCTGCGGGAGGAAATCTTTCTCCAGTCTACATAATACGTGAGAAGTTGCAGCCAGGAGAACACAGCGAATATTTCCCTGCCTGGAGGTCTTCAGGTCGCCTCTCCATCTTTAGCCAATTTCTCTGAGTTACCGTCATCTTTCCTTGCTCTCACGTTATTTCCTCTTGTGCCCTTTAACTGATACATTAAACCCTGAATTAGCTCAGCCATGCCTGTCATTCTCCCCCCCTACATTTACAAGCACAAAACCCCTTTGTGTGATTTGTTTCTTCTGACATTTCACCTTTTACCCACTCCCTAGAGGAGAATTTCATTACCAGGGTATAATTTGTCTGCAAATGTTATGAAGGGGCTTTTCAAAATCTAGATGTTCACTGGGCCCTCACACGGCGTCACAGGTCCATCCGTTACCGACAGACCACTGCATTTGTCTTCATGTTGCCCAAGCCTGACCACAGTGAAGAGAGGAGTCCCTTAGGACACGTCTGTTGAGTATTGATTCCAGGGACCACTTAGATGAGAGGTTCTAAAGGTACTTGGCAAATATTGCAGGCAGAGCGGAAGGCAGCTTGAATACTGCACCTTACAGCCAAATGTTGCCTAAAGGGTACATAAACAGGAGGACATGGCTACGTCCCAAGAAAACACTTTCACAATGAAGGGATGGCCTGCAGATCTGTGTGTTATATCCTCAGCTCTGGGATTTGGCCGTTTGTTATTGGAGAATATGTGGAGAAAAATCACTGGAGGGCAGGAACTGTAATAAATACCTGTCAGGGGTTTAGGAGGGAAGCTTGTGGAATTTAAATGTTTGGTCAGTGCTCACTGGGGCCCTAGTCTATTCTAGACTATAGAGCAGAACAGGAAAGATTTCTGAATCAAGTCAAAAGGTGTTAGAGAGGACAATCTCATCCTAGCCTTTGGTTTTTTTTTTTTAAGTTGTTATTGATAAGTCTACAAATTAAAGCAACAAAAGGCAGATGTGCCAGGCAGTGATGACTCTCCACTTGATGGGATTTAGCAACTTCTGGGAGACTAAACTCCAAGCATTCTGTGAGGGCAACTGCAGAAAAGTTTCAACGAAGTGGTGGGAAGGTGAGTTTCGGTGCCGCCTCTGCAGCTGTGGTCCCAAACTGAGTAGAAAGGAAACAAGCTGAGTTCGAGCAGAGCTCACAGGCACGGGAGGCATGGGAGGCAACCTACATACGATAGATAACCGAATTCCTGGGGCCACCTTTGTTTTTAGAACAGTCAGGGATTCAGATAAAGCTGCTTCCCCAGGTCCTGGCTTCTCAAATATCTTTGGCTGAGAACAAGCATTATTTTACTGTGGCCCACAGTGGAGTCAGTCACTCAGGAGCCTCAATAAGAGACTGGCTGGCTCACAGGGATTGGTAGAACAGCCTAGACACAGGTTGTTGGTGAGCCATGTGGCTCAAGAGATGCTGGCACAATTCCCTAAGAAAGTGTGACATCAAGGCTGAAGATGCAGACAGTAAGAGCTGGTCTGTGGGAGTGGAAGGTAAGATTCCTTACAGCAGCCCTGGAAGCAGCTCCAGTAAAGAGGCCATCCCAGGAGGGTCACTTTCCAGTGTGCTGTTTGCAGACAGAGGGGAGGGAGGCAGGCCCTGCTTGTTGGTTTCAAGTGGACACAATTGCTGAGTCATGTTTGCCTCCATCTTCCTGAAGAACAAACAATGGTTTTGTGGAAGTAACAGAACCGTGAATGTTGACCTCAGAGAAAGGAACTTAAAATAAAAAAAAGGTAAAAACATAATAATTGTATGTATTTCTGGAAAGCTCCTGAGAGAAGAACGGCTAGCAGTATTTGGGAGCATATTTAAGAAGGAAGAAGGAAGGTTCCAGGAATAGGTTGGGAGATAACAGGTTCTTTCTCACTCTGGTGTCCTGTTTTCTGTTACCAGAGAATGGGGTCTGTATAGTTCTTCCCTTGGCTTCCAGCACCAGCTGCAGAGAAGACACACAGTGAATCCCCAGTGCCTGCCACTGTGTGCTAGGCTCTATTACAAAGGAGGGAAGGCTTTGCCGTAGGTCTTTTGGTACTAGAAGAATTTTCCAGACTCCTCTGCAAAATCTGCTCCATGTGCCTTTTTGGAATCTAAAGATACCCACTCCTCCAACATTCTGCTTGCTCCAAAAACACTGCCAAAGGAAGACAAGTTTAGGGGCCATCCATGGCAGCCTTGGAAACATCTAGTACCGTCCCGGTTCCCAGGTCCTGTGTAAAGTGACTTCATAGCTCCTCCTATGAGAACATGGAATTTATATCCTCACTGGAGTCTGGCCTGGGGTATGATTCATTTTTTCCCAAAAGCATTCAGCAGAAAGTGTGGTTTTCCAGGTCCCAGCTTGTGGGGAGGGAGGACTCTTGTTCTTAGCTATTGCTAGGTCCTTAGCTGATATTTGCACATTCGTTGGTCGCAACTGAAAACTGAACATAGAATCTAACTGAACATAGAATCTAAACGCATTTGGAAATGTACTTTTCCCGAAGGCGAGCAGCCTACTGTGCAGCAGCTAGTGGCACTTGTGTGCTGGAATGACTGCACGTGCCCTGGAGAACTCTGCAGTTTCCATTCCAGCCTGTATGTTTCAGAAAACACAGGGATGGTCACTTCAGCCAGACATAAAAGAGGCCAGTACAAGAGGGTCATCTTCCAGGGTGCTGTTCACGGGAGAGGAGGAGGGAACTGTCGGTCTCTTTCAAGTTAACACACATTGCTCTGAGGCACGTTTGCTTCCATGTTCCCGAAGGACAAACGGTGATCTTGAGCAAGTCAGAGGAGTGGGAGTCTCGACCTCAGAAGAGGGTGCATATTTGTGACTGACAGGTCACAGCAGTCCATGTTTCCTGGACACAGTGTGAGAGGATGATCAGGGGATCCACAGACCCTTCATGCTAATCATCTGCCATTCTCGTAGTGATGTTTTGAAATACATATCCGGAGAGCTTGATCTCTTTGTCTTCAGAAGTCATCTTCAGAAGTCCATCTCCTTGGACTCATGTCACTCATTGTCCTTCCTTGCAAAGCTTCATGCCAATATAGTCACCACCATGGCCAGCATATGGATTCACTAGGACCTTTTGTAGGCAGTTAGCTAAAGAAATATTCACGTGTTAAAAGTGCCTCTGATAGGGAAGCTGTCCCTTGATTCTGCACAAAACACCACTGAGTGCATTTGCAGGGCCATGTGCCTACAGGATTTTTTTTTCACAATATTTTCTCATGCGCGTTGTGAGAAAAAAATGACCAAGGCTCTGTGTTACATGACCAACTCCAAGTCGTAAGGTAATTTAGTGCTGGAATGTATAATTACCTCTGCTTTCATTTCCTTTATTTCATTAATTAAGAAAATTTCTTAAACATTTACTGCCTGCCATTTATGAAGTGGGGCTGACTCTACACATGGCTTGGAATGAAAGTTTTTCTTTGCTAATATATATGTTACATATGTAATTTAATAAGTATTGTGTATATACTTTGAATCGCTAATTAAGATAAGCAAGTTTTAGTATATTAGGTGTTTAACCCAGTCCCAGCCTAACAAAGTTAATTATTACCAGAAACAAGTGAATAAATTAAATTAAAAATTTATTGATGTGACATTAGATTATGATAATAAATGTTGAGAAGAAAGTATTTCCAGAGGTAGACCTGTTATCTCTTTATGAAAAATGCCAGATACCACAAAATAATTTAGAGTCTAGAACAAATGTGTTTTAATAAGCCCTAGTGATTAATTAAAATGAAAGCTTCATTTGACTTGAAAAGGCAGGTTGACATGTTTGCTCATTTTTATGAGATCTACTATCAGCAGGTTGGCCTACATCAGAGCGGAATGTCTTTTTGTACATCTTTGGCTCAGTTGCCTGAACGGAAGACGCCCTCGGAAATTACCAAGATCAAGGTGTGCCTGACAGTGCTAACTCAGGACAGGAGGGAGAGAAGCAACAGAGGGGAGGGGGAGGAGCAGAGCATCACATCCTCACAGAGTGAGTTTGCTTCAGGCTGCAGAGTGAAGACTTTGCTCTGCCCCATGAGAGATAAGATAAGGCTGATTTCTAAGTCAGCACAGGAGAGCTGGCTGGAGAAGAAACCCAGGCTAAAGGATTCAGACTTCCATGTGTGGAGTGAAGCAGACCAAAGCTTCCGAGATGGAGGCATGTCAGCTGTCTGTGCTCCTGGCTGACAGCGGCCTCTACCCGTTTCCCCTCATGACTTGGCCTCAGGGGCTCCCTTAACTTTTTATCTATTCAGTCTCAGAGATCTTGGCTTCTCTCCATCATTAGTGACTCTGCTTACTCAGAGAGATTTGGGGGCAGGGACTGTCTCCTGTCTCTTGAACCTTAACACAGGCATCAGTCTGTATAGTTCAGTGCATAGGTAAAGGCCAGGCTCACCACTTTCAGATTCATCCACGGCCTCAGCCTGCAGGGAAGGCCAGGGAAAGGACAGCCAGCATCTTACAGATATATGAAGCTAGAGATTCAGGTGAATACCCAGGTTCTCACCCTCCATGTCTGCCCATCCCACAGTCTCCATATCCCAAACACAGTTAACTTCAGATAGAAAATAATGCATGGTAAAATCGTGTCTGCACAGAACCTCAGAATCTTTGTAGACATTTTAATATTCCTCCTGAGAGACAGCTCAGTGTAGTGTTTACATACATTTGCATTGAATGGGGCACTGCACACAACCTCTATTCACAGAGTACAGGCTATTTTATATGAGTATGTGAATTTTGGAATCTATGCAGTAACCCTCAAATATGGAGGAATGGTGGCATTTAAAGATGTGTGCGCATGTGCGTGCACAGTAGCACCGGTGTGTGGAGGTCAGAGGTCGACGTCAGGTGTTCTATATCAGGAAGCATCCTGTTTGTGCTCTTTTGAGACCAAGTTTCTCACTAGTTCACCCAGAGCTTGTGGGTTATGCTAGGCTGTCTGGCTAGTGAATTCCAGGACTTTACCTTTCTCTGCCTTCCCTGCACCTCCGGCCCTAGGATGTTAAGCACATACCTCTATGCTCTACCATGAATTTTGACTATGAAACTGAGGGCTTTCTGCTTGACTGGCAAGCACTGTACTAACATAGCTTCTCTGTCCTTAGATTCTAGGTTTGTTTTGTATGGTTTTTATCACTGTTTAGGAAAAAAATAGTTCATGCCACATTGCTGAAAAAGAGTCCGGATTTAACTCGGGCTTCCCACAAAGGCAGTGGCTTGAAAATGATCAGAACATGAAAATCCAGAGGAAAGAACTTCCATGCATGCTTCTGTGTGAGGTTTCTCTGGGTCTTGAATTTCTCTTTAGAGGGAGGAGGGGTCATGGAGAACCGTATTCAAAGGTTCATAGTGTATTTAAAAAGAAATATTTCTACCAATGAATTAGTTCGGTAGTATCTACGCTGTTGGGTTCCCATTTCATTCCCTATATAGATGATTCTGGAAAAATTACATACAACAATGAGGCTCAGAAGAATAACAGATTCACAGACTACAGAACAGTCACTGTCTCGTTGGGAGGACTCTCCTTTGGGAAGGCCAGTTCCCCTTCAGTGTTGGCCACCTTTTCATTCAGATGCTGGGTGTCTATGCTTTACTCTTGCAGTGAGAATATTGTATTTTCATAAGTCCAAGATTTAATGCAACGGCACCCACTAAGCGGGGCTTAGTGGGCAGCGCAAAGCCCCCGGAGCAGGTAGGCCCAGCTTGACGTGCTGTAAGCACTTAAACACCGTTGGTTAGATGGGGCCATTGGTGATGGTGAGTACAAGAGCAGCCGCCATGCTGGTGGTGACAGGCACAGCTGGGAAAATACGATTCAGCTGCAAAAACAGACACAGGAAGGGTCAACTGCAAACACAGGCACAGTGTTATGGGTGCAGGAGCCCCACCTCCCATCCTCCATGGGCTTTTTTTCTCATCATTTATTCTGCTCAGGAATATGGGTTTAGATTGACCTGCTGGCTCGGTCCATTTGAATGCATTGTGCTCTGTCCACAGGCCAGCCGAGTCTTGGAGGAAGGCAAGTTGAATTCATTTAAATGCAGGCAGAGTGCTTTATAGTATTTTTTTTGGCCGCACCACTCAGGAGTTACCTTTAAATGTACTTTATGTGAAACCAGAGAAACCTGACCCCGAATAACCATTTCAGGTGGAGTTTGGGTCACATGCTCAGGCTGAACTGGGGACAAAGTATCGACTGAGCTACTGCTGTGCTCTTGATGCTTTAGATACCTCCGATCCACAAGTCCAGACTGATGCATGTCACAGATACAGGATGCACCTGCAAACACCAGCTTCTGCTTCCCGTAGAGAATAGCAAAGAAAACTAGTCAGTTAGCAAGTTGCTCATCATGGCTTGCTCAGCCTGCTTTCTTATAGAACTCAGGACCACCAGCCCAGAGAGGACACCACTGCACAAATTCCTGCACAAACTCCTGCACAAACTAGGCAATGTGATATTTACTGTTCTCCTGCATTCATGGTCAGTGAGGAATGTGGTTCAGGCCGCCTTCGTCATTGGGGCTTCCCCTTTCCTTCAGTCAACACACATGACCTCCCAGAAAATGGTGGCTCTTGGTTTAGTGATAAATCCCTTTTGAAGCAGCATGTGATGATAACACTAAAGTTTTCGTACAACTTCCCATTCTCACATATTCAGTTTTCATTTGTTTCAATTTTCCTATCTGCACTGATGAGGTCTCTGTACCAATCGGCACTTCCACTCAAAAAAAAAGGGAGGGGAGAGAATGATTGTGTTTTAATATTATTACTGCCCTGATACCTCCAGGAATAATTCCTGGTTCTGTTTAAATGTCTTTGCCTCTTCTTTTCAAAATAGATTATGTCAAGTGCCCGTTACAAAGATCCAAAGTAAACTCTTCCTGACTAATGCACCTTTCCCAGCTGTATGGAACTGTTCAAATGAAACTAATTGGGAAACTAACACAATATTAGAGTCTGTAAGGATTTGAAAAATGCCACAACAAAATCGTGCCTAACTGATGAAGTTTTATTTTGCTAAAAACAAAAACAGAAAACAAAAAACCCTCTTTGAGGATATGTGGGTGCATGTGTGTTGACTAGTTTTATGTCAATTTGATACAAGTTGAAGTCATCTTAGAGCAAGGAACCTCAATTAAGAAAAATGCCTCCATAAGACCAGGCTGTAGACAAGCTTGTAGGGGATTTTCTTAATTAATGATTGTGGGGAGGGCTCAGCCCATTGTGAGTGGTGTCTTCTCTAGGCTGGTGGTCCTGAGTTCTATAAGAAAGCAGGCTAAGCAAGCCATGATGAGCAAGCCAGTAAGCAGCCCCCCTCATGGCCTTTGCATCAAATCCTGACTCCAGGTCCCTGCCCTGTGTGAGTTCCTGTCCTGACTTCCTTCAGTGATGCACTATGTTGTTGAAGTGTAAGCCAAATAAACTCGTTCCTCCCCAAGTTGGTTTTGATTATAGTATTTTATCACAGCAACAGAAACTAAAGTCTCTGTCTGTGTGTCTGTGTGGGTCTGTCTGTCTGTCTGTCTCTCTCTCTCTCTCTCTCTCTCTCTCTGTGTATGTACACGATCTGACTCAGGAATTTGCGTCATGCTAAGAAATGCTTCTAGGTCCTGGTGGATGAAATGCTTAAGGACAAGTTAGTTCCTCAGATACCAGGATGGGAAGACAATGGTTCCCTTCCTGCACTTTCCCTCCTTGAGGAATATCTTTACCCCTCCTCTTTCTTGTCTCTACTTATCCGCATGTCTTAAGCCATTCTTTCCTATGACAGTTCATCACACAACAAAACACACAGATCAAGCTGTTGTGTCCTGACTTAGCTAATGCAGAGGAAAGAGACAAGGCTGTATAGTTAGCCTGTTAAAGCACCCATGGCGGGCTTCTCACCATTCGCAGGATTTTCACTGTGTCTAGTCTTGTGTGCTATTGATCCAATTGAGCCCAATCACCTACCTCCACAGGTCAGTGTTCTGCCACCTCCAGGTCCCCTGGAAGGCAATGTGGTGCCCTGAATGTAGGAGGAACTACTGGCCACCTTTTTGTAAATGCTGGGGACCCCACACCTGCAAAGTCAAGAAGACCGAATTGAAGACAGCCTCTTGCTGATGTAGACAATGTCTGCCAATTGGGAACTGCTGTTTAGGAGAGATGCTTTCTTAGGACCAATGGCACATGGGTAGAGGGTATTAAAGGAACTTGCAGCATCATTTAGATGAGCTTTCTATAAGTTTTCTGTGTTTCTCACCTGTTCCCTGAGTCTGTGTCACTGATTCCACATCACCTCACCTCCAACCCCCCAAGGACAGGTAGGGTCTGACAGCAAATAGTCCAGGGCACAGGCAGCACCTGAAGATAAAGGAAAGATAGGTGTTAGAAAAGAGACACACCGGTAATTCTGGGCACCTTCAAATCATAGAAGATAACTGATATATTTTATATTTAAGTCTAATTCAAGCAAAAAATGTGTTTTAAGTAAAATATTCAGAAGTTGCTGAATGTTTTGATACTTGGTAAGACACTGAATGCACACTGCCTGCTGTGAGTCTACATTCTATTTGTGTTGATGAAAGCCCAGATTATCATCTGACTCTCCTGGGGGCCAGCCTCCTGCCTCGGGAAAGTGACCAATTTCATCTCATTTGTGTTTGCATGTCTCTGCACTTGTTTTTTTGTTTTTTTTTATTCGATATAATTTATTTACATTTCAAATGATTTCCCCTTTTCTAGCCCCCGACTCCCCGAAAGTTCCATAAGTCCCCTTCTCTTCCCCTGTCCTCCCACCCACCCCTTCCCACTTCCCCGTTCTGGTTTTGCCGAATACTGTTTCACTGAGTCTTTCCAGAACCAGGGGCCACTCCTCCTTTCTTCTTGTACCTCATTTGATGTATGGATTATGTTTGGGGTATTCCAGTTTTCTAGGTTAATATCCACTTATTAGTGAATGCATACCATGAGTCACCTTTTGAGTCTGGGTTACCTCACTTAGTATGATGTTCTCTAGCTCCATCCATTTGCCTAAGAATTTCATGAATTCATTGTTTCTAATGGCTGAATAGTACTCCATTGTGTAGATATACCACATTTTTTGCATCCACTCTTCTGTTGAGGGATACCTGGGTTCTTTCCAGCATCTGGCAATTATAAATAGGGCTGCTATGAACATAGTAGAGCATGTATCCTTATTACATGGTGGGGAATCCTCTAGGTATATGCCCAGGAGTGGTATAGCAGGATCTTCTGGAAGGGAGGTGCCCAGTTTTCGGAGGAACCGCCAGACTGCTTTCCAGAGTGGTTGTACCAATTTGCAACCCCACCAGCAGTGGAGGAGTGTTCCTCTTTCTCCACACCCTCTCCAACACCTGCTGTCTCCTGAATTTTAATCTTAGCCATTCTGACTGGTGTAAGATGAAATCTTAGGGTTGTTTTGATTTGCATTTCCCTAATGATTAATGAAGTTGAGCATTTTTTAAGATGCTTCTCCGCCATCCGAATTTCTTCAGGTGAGAATTCCTTGTTTAACTCTGTACCCCATTTTTTAATAGGGTTGTTCGGTTTTCTGGAGTCTAACTTTTTGAGTTCTTTATATATATTGGATATTAGCCCTCTATCTGATGTAGGATTTGTGAAGATCTTTTCCCAATTTGTTGGTTGCCGATCTGTCCTCTTGATGGTGTCCTTTGCCTTACAGAAACTTTGTAATTTTATGAGGTCCCATTTGTCAATTCTTGCTCTTAGAGCATACACTATTGGTGTTCTGTTCAGAAACTTTCTCCCTGTACCGATGTCCTCAAGGGTCTTCCCCAGTTTCTTTTCTATTAGCTTCAGAGTGTCTGGCTTTATGTGGAGGTCCTTGATCCATTTGGATTTGAGCTTAGTACAAGGAGACAAGGATGGATCTCTGCACTTGTAAGCACGGATGATCCCACAGCAAGTTGAGGCACTTTGCTCTGCCTCAATCATTTCCTTTTTTCACCAGGCACAATAACATTTTTGTTCCAGAGTCTGTAGGAGAAACAAACTCCACCATCTCAGACTTGAGGGGAAGGGCAGACCCTGGCCAGCGTTTTAGGATACCTGCAATCAAAGCATCGCATCCTCCGTAGGTGGCGATAACTATGCATTTCACTTTTCACCAGCATAGCAGCATCTTCTCCCTTTGGTTTTCACAAGGGATTTTGAATGGCCTCCCCTCTCTACCTTTCTCTGTTTTCCCAGCTTCAGGGCATTTAACAGGTTATGAGATTTTCCTACCAGTAAACTTCCTGAACAAATAGAACAGAGCCTAACTGTTTTCCATTGTGGTACCAGAGAATTTTTCAAAGCTTTAATTTTTTTTTTTTAGTTCCTTTCCATTAGGTTTTAATTGGCAAAATTTTTATAAGATAAATTAACCAGAAGAATCTGATTTTCATTTACAAAAAGTTTCCAACTGGACCGTCTTAAGCAGCCCAACCCTTGCTTTGTTTTCCCTTTGTGTGGTCCTGCAGGAATGAGGGCAGACCTGAGGAGACAGAATTACCTCTGAAGCATCAACAAAGATGGAGGAGCTGGGTCATCTAGGGTGGTAGAGTGGTGTCTTAGCTTTCCCTTGCTGTGACAAAATAGCAGAGACGATGGATTGAAAAGGAAGAAATGTTTAATTGGCCAGTGCCTTCTAGTTTATGGCCATTTGGTCCAGGAGATCATGCAAATGTAGATAGCACACGCTGGAGGAAGCTCCTTCACCTCTTTTTGACTAGGAAGCAAAGGAAGAGACAGAGAAAGGTGCCCTATCTCAACATTCCCTTAAAAACAGGCTCCCGAAGACCGAACTTCCTTCCATTCACATCAACTCTTAAAGGTCTCATGACTTCATAGTAGCTCCCCAAGGCTGAGCCTAACCCTTCAACCCACCTGTGGGGGGAAGGCATTTGAGATGCAGGTGACAACCCTTGTGTGAGTTCTTAATTGTGGTTATAAACCATACCACGGTGAGTCAGGAAGCAGCACTGGTCTTCCTGAGAGTCCCAAAAGACTTCAGCCACTGCCAAGAGGGACTAACTTAAAAGGGCTTCAGGTAAAAGGGATGTGCTGGAAGCTCTCTTGAATAGCTCCCGGTGGTCAACAATTCCACAATGCTGACCATGTTTGCTGCCTATAATTTTCTCCTCCCCTCATGTTCATCTAACCAGGGTCTCTGGACTGCAAATAACACCATAACATGTCTTGTTTACATCTGAATTCCAAGTAAGCAGTGGACAAGCTCCTGATAACTTGACTACAGTCTGATTCTGACAACTGGTTTGTTGCTGACCTGAGATTCCAGCTTACAAGAGTATTCCTGTAAAACTGTTGAAGGCTGTTGTAGCTAAGGGCCAGAAGCCGTGTGGTTAAGAATGGAGTCAGACTTTCCTACTCTGAAAGCTAGATTCCCAAGTTCTTGTACTTGGCTCTGACTTACCCTTCTTTTATGATCAGGCACAATGCCACTGTGCTAGAAGATATGATTTCTCCTGAACTTGCTCTTAGCACTCAGATGGCCACCTTGTAGGGTGCTGATGTGGTCTCTTCTCTGAATGGGCTTTACTCCTCTGCCCCTTTCCATTTTACTTGGACCCCAATCAGATTATATGAGAGTCCCACCCCATAGGGCTCCATTTCCTCCTCATCTTTCCCACAGTTCTCTCTTTATCTGCAGTTGTTTGGGGATTCAGGCTCAAAAACACATATTTTTGGCGAGTGTCCATAGTTCAGTCAATAGTAGTATCCATCTACTTCCCGTTGTGAAGCCAGAGATTACTTCCTTGGGGCCGCCTTCCTGAGCCTGCATTTCAAATGACTCCAGCATCCATCCATGTTTCCATTCCCTCATTTTTCCTACAGTATCTACAGACCTAGAAAGCACTTGTTCACAGTAGGAACTTCACACATTCTCAAAAGCATTAGTGGCTGACAGATGGAAAGAAGACACCACATTGTGTGTGTACATAGCTGAGTAGAGAGGCAAATTAGTAAGTGTAGATGCTTTCAGAGATACCCCACCTCAGGTCACTATGCTGTGAAATAAATACTGGACTGATTCTCAAACACTCACAGTGGGAGCCACTTGCTTATGATATGAGTTCTTAGATCCTAACCTTAATTATCAGTTGGACATAGAATGTGCATAGGAAACTTCACATGTAGCAAATGCCTCAGATTGAACTGACACACTGAAAAATATGAGCCTAATGTCAACTCAAAACCACATTTGGGCCAGAAGAAGGGGTCGATAGGAATGGAGATAAGAGGTGGTGTGTGTGTGTGTGTGTGTGTGTGTGTGTGTGTGTGTGTGTACACCTGAGTACTCCTGCATGCAGAGGCCAGAGCAGTGTATGGGATGTCTTCCTTGTCTTGTCTTCCTTTAACCTCAATTACCTTACTTTTTGAGGCAGTGTCTCTCATTGATCTGGAAGCTCAGAATTTTGACTAGATTGGCTGCCTGCAAGTTCTTAGGATCTATGTGTCTGCACCTCAACACTAAAGTCACATGCACACATGGCTCTTTTTAGATGCGTGTTGGGAATTCAAACTCAGGTTCTCACATTTTCAGAGCAAATATCCACCAAACTATGTCTCCAGTCCCCTAACAATCCCCTTTTTACAGTAATAGAGATTCTTTCTCATCCTCTTCTTCTTTATCCTCCTCCTTCTCCTTTTCCTTTTTTTTCAGTAGTAGAGATTTCAATCTAGAGCCTCATGCCTATGAAGCAGGGGCTCTAGAGCTCTACGGCTGACCTCCACGTCCAGGCCTTGCTTACAGTTGCTCTGTTGACAAACTTCAAATCATCTCTAGAGTGCTTCTAGGTCATGCAATTTAATGTTACACCACTGCTTGCCATATTGTGCTGCTTCATGAATGATGAGGCAAAATAGAAACAATGCCATTAGCAATTAGTTGTTCGGTAGCAACACAACCGTTGTTGGGCCGGCTACACGGTCACTGAAAAAAGGCAGAGGGCTGTGAACAGCATTTACACAAAGGTCTGCTAGAGAAACCTGATCTGAGAAAGGAGGAACCCCACCCCCATCTACACACATTTTTATTTGGATATATTCAGTGCAGTACTCAGCATGCCTCAAATACAAGTTTCATTTCTGGATCTCTCCAGATTTTTTTTTTTTGAATGCATTCTTTTCCATCAAAGATTGGCATCCACACACATGAAACTTAGAGGTGTGAAGAGAGGTTTGTAACCTAAGGCAAAATCAACAAAAGACTCAGCTGCATCCTTACACACTTGCAGGACCCACAAGTGGTCTTGGAACCTGAACCCCCATAAAATACTGTGTAAACAAACAGGAGCCACCTCTGCCCCCAGAGCGTACCCACAGTGCAGCTGTTTGCAGGACTCAGCATAGTTCTAGTAGAGACCTAATGACCTACTGGAAAAGTGTCAGTAGATGGAGAGAATATGGGAGAGAAGAACAACAAAATACGCAGAAACACTGGATCCTGCTGCCAGTCAGATACCTAGGCCAGCTGTGCAGTCCAAGGCTGAGAATGCAACAGCTCTGACATCTCCCACCAGGGCTTCTAGTCCCTGGCATGCTGTTTTGGGGTGAATTGTGTTAGAGATGCATCTACCATGCAGAATTTGCCTTGATGTCAATCAGAATCCTGATGCTTCACTTCTGGTAGCCTTTGGCACTGGCTCCATCATGCCCACTGTGGACCTTCTGCTTTTATGTCAATTTCTTCGCTCTTCCAAATGCTTTTGCACTGACTGAGGTGCAGATCTGTTCTGTGTGGGAAGGATTTTCCTCTGTTTGCAGTGAGGGGTCTAGGTATTGATGGAATTTCAGGCTCTAGTCTTCCGATTCCCTTTCCTTCCCGCATCTCCATTAAGCTCCTGCAACGCGTGAGCACGGTGCTAGGTGTCTAAGATCATCATCAACCTTTGCTTCGGAAGCTGGTAAACCTGGGAATAAGTCCTCGTGGTACTTTGGCTTCAGCCTCAGGCTCAGCCTTGTCCCTGCTAGCCATCCCACTAATAAACATTCTTACTGTTAGCGTCTTCGGGAGTAGCAACTAGCTTCTGCTGTGAAACTCACAAACTTGGCCCTGCTCAGACTATGACTCACTGGACCTTGGAAGCAGCAGAGAAGCTCCTCAGTCTACACAGCGATTACTACACCAACTTATGAGATCCAACCAGCTTTGGAACAGTGCAGTTCACTTCCCTAGTTTGTGGATTTCTTGCTCTTGACACATAAAGGACTAACATAGTTCACTGAGACTCTGTTTTGTTGTGCCTTTTCCTTTCAATGCATAGAGTGGTTTCTTTAGCACAGGTTTCCAGATTTTTCTCTTGGGTGTCTGTTTTCCTATCTTAGCTCCTAGGGGTGAAAGAGGATATGAGTGTGAACTCTGGAGCTGCAGAAGCCTCCACTGTGCCCACAGTATCCCCTCTGGCTCTGGCTGATTCCCCTGGGACTGGCTGCTACAGTACAGACATCATCTCTTGCTATTTCATCCATCCCCTCTCTTATTGCTATATATATTACTCAATTTGGTCTTAAATCCCCACCAAAAGTGCAATGTCATCTAAAATGTTCACCTTGTGTTGAGAAGCTCCTATGCTGTTCTTTTAGCCTTTCATTCAAACAGAAAAACACTCCATTATAAAACATGTTCTTCACATATAAAGGATGCAAACTAAAGAAAACAATTTTTATTACTTTCATATCGACAAACATTGTTGTGTACGTTTACAAACATAATATGTCATCATGCTTCTTTGTCATGGGTGTGACTTCATGTTGTGCTTACATTCTGCTCCTTATTTAGTCCATCTTATTCCAGAAAACTAATGTTAAAAACACACTAAGCGTCATGCAAATTATCTTCTCCATTTCCATAAGCACAAGGACAGTGTCATTGAGCCATTCTTGGGGTATGGTAGGCTGAGGATGGTTGAGCCAGTTGTCTGCAATAGATGCTCCAAACACAGCCCATCTTGCTAAACTTCCAGATCTTTTCCTCTGCATGCCAAGTACGCAATGACACTTCAGCATCTTCCTCAAGATGAAGGTTTGATTGTGCAATCTGAGAGTCTACTAATTTCTCATTACATCGAAAATAAGGTTGAGTAAACATGATGTGTCCCATATGTGAAGGAGAACATCTTTCTCATGGAAATTTTGTAAGATTCCAACTTCAAACTTCTTCTCAATTGGCTTAGTACTCTAGAAATCAA